>NW_025789975.1:0-5959 GCF_021130785.1 Homalodisca vitripennis
TTTTTTTTTAATAGTATTTTTACCACCAGTATTTAAATGTCAATTTTTATTTATTTATTTAATTTATTTAGTATCGTCAGAACATTTAAAAATCTATTTAGTAAATGAATTTTAAGTCTTAACTTAAATTTTAGTTATTCTGAAATTTATCAGAAGATTGGAATATCTTCCAGTGACAATCAATATTTTCAGGAGTGTGTGCTGTGCCATTAAAAAGAACGTGCCTATGGCGTATCTTTTATTTACTCGCGTGCAATGCCGCGAGTAACTAACTGCCTGTCTGTAGAATAAATTCCTTACCGCATTTATAGCATTGATCTAAAATGCCTCTTACTACGTAATTTTGTCTTGTTCTCAATCATAATTCAGTGAAAGACTTGTGGGTTCTACCAGAAAATAAATTATGCTGTGAAGTACTTGAATCTTGAGCGATTTTGAAGTTTATCACTCAATACGTTGCCATAATGCTCATTTTCGAATGCCGGTTGAATGTAAAGATTTCTATGGACTATTAGTCTAGTCCACGTTTAAAATTATGGTTAAAAAACCATTCCGAATTTAATATTTAAAATGTTTTTTAATGATGATATCCTTTCTAATAAAATAAGACTATAGCAAAATGTAGCCTATAATTGTGTCCTTTAGACACAATTTTAGCTAAAAAGCGCAATTATAATGTTTAACAGTGGCTTTTGAGCTTCTATAATATATCATATTGTAAATCTAATGCGAGATAAAAATATATGATATAAATGAATAGCTTTTATTACTAAATAAATATTAATAACACGTGTTTATGCAAACGTGAACGGCATACGTTGTAGAAATACGTCAAATAAGGTAACGCTAGAACTTTGGAACTTTTGTGGATGTAAAGTAGGTGAAGTTTTATACGAGTAGTACACTGATATTTTTTATTAATTAACTTTAAAAAAATGCAAAATTGTTATAATTAAGAAATGGCAGGGTACATTTAGATATACATACAAACGCATTCAGTGCAGTTATTTTAAACGTAGCACATACTAGACCAAAGTATATTTGTATAATTACTGTCTACATTATATTTCCTAATCATATGCCCCATTAAGTGCAAGAATGATCAATGATATACATGTATTATGATACTGTACTTGTTTTAATATTATAGTATCAGTCATATTTTAGAGTTTTAGTGCATAGTTTGAGTTGCTGTTTAACAATCGCTATCGGACAATACTGGCCGTCACTATTCCATGTTATCATACACAACTGTAACTGTGCCAGCTGTCACAATATGTGGCAACAAACTTTGTTGTTGGTTTACTCCGGCATTTGCATGCTTATGATAGATGGTGTGGAAACATAAACCAACATTCACTTATGTGTACTATCATCGAATGAGTAGATGTATCGTTTGCTCCTACCAGTGAAATACGATATACACATACTTAGAAATTAAAATTTTGCTAGAGTTTTGGAGCGCAAAGAAAAAAAGAATAGAGAAGTTTTTAATATCTTCTTTCATTAGATCTTTCATCAGATTGTTTCCAGAAAAGTTACAAGTAGTTTTTTCGTCAGAGCAGTACCCATTTTAGCGGCTTAAAGAAATTTCCGACCACCGGAACTGCTTCCTTAAGAGCCAGCTGTACAGTGACACGGCATTGTAAAAGGCCCCATAATAACGATTATAACAGTTCAAACATTTAAACACCTTTATTCTTGAACAGAGTAAAAAAGTATTAAAACCTCATTTCAATATCTGATGAATACGTATCAAAACTAATTTACTTTTAATTGTAAAGTATGTACTTTTTGTATAATGAAATCGTCTCTTTGGTGAAGAAGCAAAACTACAGTTTAAACTTCTTGATCGTGGAATTATGTAAAATAATTCATTTGAGGATCTGATTAATGGAGATCCAAGGACATTTAGTTTTTATCAATATTATTTGTATCAAAAAATTCTCAAGTTATTTAAAATTCCATCTTACATAAATTCACAATGAATCCTTTAATGTGAAAACTCACAAATGGTTGGAGTCAAGCGTTTAAACTTATACAACTTCTATAATTCTACGATCAAACATAAAGAATATGAGGAAAGTTTAATCTTGTTCTTCTAGATCAAAAATGTTGTCCGTTTAAACAACAGCTCACATTTGCAAAATGTTCCCTCAACCGTCGTTGTTGTTTGATTCCGTCAACTTAAGATAAATGTTTCACACACTAATGCCTTTGATACATTAAGGTAATAAATGTTCATGTGTTAAACTATTCAACAAGGTAATATCAAGTACATTTTGTGATTTTCAAAATAACGCCCTCTTGCAATCTATAACGGGTTATTGAAAATAAAACGCTTAACAGTACTAAATAATAGTTGATAGTTTTTATGAAGTTGGTTTAAGGGGAGGCGGTACCCCTATCTTTGTAATGTTAACATAGGTACCATTATCTCAGAAACTAATGGACCAATCAACCTAAATTTTTTTATACAACATATAATAGGTATTTAAGCAACTACTGAGTTTTTTTGGTGCTTGTATCTTAAAAAATAAATTTTTTATGATTTTTTTTTCAAACCCATATTGAAATATCAAACTTGGAATTTAGAATATTTTTTTTAGGTACCTAATTATAATAGGAGGCATCTCAAAAAAACTCAGTAGGTGCCAAAATACCTATATAAATGTGTGTAAAAGTTTCAAGTTGATTGTCCAAGTAGTTTCTGAGAAACGTGTACCTTTGTGTGCAAAAACTGTAAAAAGTAAATTTGCGGGAAATCGCAAAAAACGAATATAATGACCTATTTAGCTATGTTATATAATATTTTTACCTATATATGATATGTAATTGGTTTTTATAATTAAATGTGATCTTTATATTAATAGAATAGGCTATATATGCTTTTAATATTTAGAATTATCTATATTGGAAAATTTGTATATCAAAAGTAACGCGATGCGGTTAGGCCTATAGTCATAACGGAGTGAAAGATAATACAAAAAAAATTAATTAGGCTATATTATTTCAAACATTTTTGAGTTTAGAATACATTTATAAGAGAAATAACAGAGAAAATTATGAAATAGAACTTATACCCAGCCACAAATAGAGTAAACAATAACAAAATTATAGAAAAAAACATGCAATTTATTTACCGTAGCATTAGTGCATTCCTGGATCATATGCAGGCTCCTCTTCAAAATCCTCCTCAATCCTTCTTTTTAAATTCCTGGTTTGTCTCCTTGCTTGTCTTTGAAAGTCACTTATCGCACAATTTGCTCGTCGCACTCGCTCGTAGTCAAAACTTTTCATTGCGTCAATTGTCCTCTTGCAAGGTTCAATGCCTACTGCTCTAAGCATTTTGCATTTTGCTATGTTGCCATCATTAAAAGTAGAAATAGCATCATAAGCACCAAACTCAAGTGTGTTCAATGTCACAAAATCTTTTTTTGGCACTCTAGACCAGATGACATTATTGATGCTTTCATTGACATTCTGCGTCTTACCGTGTAAACATTTTCGAAGAAGGTCAGGATTTGCTAAAGCCTGAAAGATTGGTTTCAAGGCTAACATTATAGCTGAAGGAATGCTGTTTCTTATGAGAATATGGCTCTTTAGTGTGCTTTGCCTTGTTGTATTTACACCATGTATTTTCTCCTGACGGGCAAAGGCCATGCTGAGGATTGTCGTCCGTCGAAAGTTTATGAAAATATATGGCCCAAACCGCTGCCTTCATGTTCTGTAGGTTATCAGTATTTTTCCTAATAGCATTTCCATAATAGGTTTGCAATTGATCAATTATGCCATCTGTTAGTCTATTCTTTCCACCTAGTTTGCCGCCATCAGAAAGTGTTACGCCTTTTGAGTCTCTTTTTAGTTTCCTTAGCCTAGACCCCATTCTCTTTTGAATATGGCCTATACACTCCAGTTTCTGTATTTCCACTTCACCATAAGGTTTACTGTCTGCAATAGTTTTGAAACTATTTGTATCTCCATCACCTAAATACTCTAAGTACCTAACATTATACTTATTTACTGATCGGTGAAAAATAGCTAAGGCTCCAGCTGACTCCATACCTCCGCTCGAGCCTTGATAATTTGCCGAACAAATAGCCTCATGTTGTTGTTTGTCCAAACAATTACAAAATTTAGATAACACTTCTATGTCCATAACTTTTCCTGTGTCAACACTTGTACAAGTAACAATTCCGTTTAGAGAGCTAAAGCCACGCCGTTGCCAAGTGCCATCAATACCTACTTTTAAGTCGCGTTCGTTCTTACCTAAGGTTTTATTTTCCTCAACAGCCTCATCCACAGCAGTTTTCATGGATTCATCCATTACCTGTTTAGCCTTGTCTTTTAAAAATTTATTATATCGAAACGGTTTTGTTGGAGGTTGCGGAAGATTCATTACGCCACATAACATTTTGCCTGCAGCCATACCTTTCCCGATAGACCTCAGTCCATACACTAGTCTAATATTTACATCAAATAGAGTCTTTTTTTCTAAATTAATATTCCTAGAACTATTAAATTTATGTACATATTTACAATGGCAACAATAAATCTCCATCTCAAAAGCCAGGCCAAAATGTTGAGCAGCACGCACTTGTAAACCACTTTTCTTGCAATTTTTACAAAGTGATGAACTAAAAAGTTGATCTGATAAAATTTGCATGTTAATAATTTCATTGTCATAGTTTTCATCACAATTAAACATCTCATACTTATCTATGTTTATTTTCTTTGAAGAGCTTGACTGAGATTGTGTTGACATTTCAGGCCTAGGGGTAGACTCATCTTTTGACATCTCATTAGGGTTAGGACTGGCTGGTTTTCTTTTCCTACCACCAACTCCTTTACGGGGTTTAGCATAACTACTTTTAACACGAGGCATATTTATACATAAACAATCTTGTTAGCAATAATAAATATAAATTACTAACTAACACTCACTATATCACTTCACAAAGCACCAAAACACTAAGCAAAACAATAAACAAACAGTATAAAGTCAGAAGCAGAACTCAAAGCTGATGAAATAGAAGTTAGTTCAGGCCTGCCAACACAACAAAAGCAAATTATAGCACACAAAAATAAAAGGTCATATGTATAATAGTACATGTGTGAATAAACGCAAGCGCTGTCACAAATTTCTTCCTGAAACATGATGTAAGCATATTTTAAAACTTTTTTTCTGTAGGTTTACAATTTTCAATATACATGTATTATATATCATTGTGTGCAGAAAAAGCCGCTTAACATTTTAAAAAAATAAAAAAAAATGTGAAAAAAATATTTTTCTGGGGTACCGCCTCCCCTTAATCTGTCATTTTCAGCTCAAAAACAATTCAATTACTGAGAATTATTCTCTGTCAATCATAAACTAAGTAAAAAATTGTATTGCAAAATGACTTCAACATGTGTAAGATAATTCGCAATCACCGTTTCATTTCACGGCAAAATAAGTAAAATGAGTTGCTAAATATAAAATATAAAAGTTGCCATAATTTTAAATAAGACGTTCAGAAATGGTTTTAATGCAGTTGGTTATGTTTAATTATGGCTTTTTTATATTATAATTGATAAATTTGCGACTAAAATGAGTGAAATCTGCCAGGAATATGTTCTATATGGAGTTTTTTATAGTAACGAGTAGTTTTAATAATACTATGGGTGCATGTACGCGTACAAGACCATGTGGCAAATACTAACACTACTTGAGTTTCCAGTAGTTTCTAGCCCTAATGTAGCAGAGGAGCGGATTCTTGAAAATGGAGAAGTCATTTTTATCCATTTAAAGGAGTTTGATTTCTAAATTATTTGGGAAGTATACGACATTTTAGAGGAAGTATTAATTGTTAGGAATAATATTAGGGTTAATACAGCGTTGTGAAATTAAATTAGATTTTTGATGAGATCAGAAGATCTATTCAACATAACCAACATTTACTGTTCCTAAGAAACGATT
>NW_025789976.1:0-7118 GCF_021130785.1 Homalodisca vitripennis
GTGTAATTAGGCACTTGCTAATTTAAAATAAAATAACATTAGCATTTTTTAAAATGTGCAAATGTTCCCCATGTTAAAATATCATATGATTAATTGCGTTTTCTTTACAAATTTACTTATTCTGCGATCTTCCGTTGCCATCAGGGTTTGCCCAAAAAAACCAATATAAAAACATTAACTTAGTTAATTAATTGAGTGATCGGTCAAAACTTTGTTTTAAACATGCCACGGGATTTGATTTGCATGCAATATTTCATACGATTGAGTGACGAAGAGTGGTTCATTTAACAATGTAGCCTTTTTGTATTTATAATATACCACAAGTTATCAAGCTAATAAAGGGGAATTGAAACAAACAGTTGTTTTTTAAACTCATTTAGATGAAATACAACTGGATCTTAACGAGTCATATTGCAATAAGTATGATTTATTGTAACTGAATGAAAATAATCACGAGTTTCTGTTTACAACGCAAATATTTTATAAAGTTTCCCATAAAAAAACCCAAAAGAAAACTTACCAATTTTAATATATTTATGGGTTTTCTATGTTTTTTTGCTATATAGGTATATTTGTTTATTGCTCCCAATACTCAAAATAGATGAAAATATTTCATTAGGGATACCCTACGAGAACTCTTGTCAGGAGGTTTTCCCTTTTCAAAAAAATGATTAAAAAAAAGATAATAACACAAACATATGTTCGGAAACGCTTTTTAGCGAACTAGGTAGCGAAATTTTTCACCTGATTTTCTGGGAAAGAACCAAAAAAAAATAAATGTTTTATGGCGTAAAGTAAAAATTTTTAATTTATGGGATTTACGTAAACTAACTAAAAAAATTAATAAAAAAACGTCCCAGACCTGAAGACTACCCAAATCTGAAATATCAGACAAAATATGCAAATCAGGGTTTTAAAAAAAACACCCCTTTGTTAAGATTTGAATGAAGTAATTAACTTCATGAAAGGGGGTGAAAAAATGAACACGCAAACTTTTTACCAAAACTTGTAGAGAATTTAGTTTTGAAGAGTATGATGTAAATAGGCCAATAAACAAACACAAAGTTTTAAAAATTTTAAGTTTTTTTAAAAACAGTTAAATTGTTTTAAATTAAATGAACTACTTCGAAAAAACAAAATTTTTAATCGCTGAATTAAACCCCCGTACCTTAAAAATTGACGTTCAAAATCATTTCCGGGGGAAATGTATGCAGTAGCACAATGTATTTTTTTTAAAAAACCCATGGGGTAGCTTTTCGAAAAGAAATTTTGGGCCGTTCTTAAGTAAACAATTTTTAAAAAGAAAGTTTTAAGTCACAAGCCTTTAAAAAAATTGGTTAAATAATTCTTTTTTGGGAAATTTAACTGGCTCTTGTATACGAGTTTCTTTAAAAAACCTTTAAAAGGTTTAAAAAAGGCCCAAAGGGGATTTAAATCAGTGACCCTAGGAGGCCAAATTAATTAATTGGTCCATCTTCCCAACCCCCTCTCCTTAAAAACCCTACTCAATTGCTTTGTAACATTTTGTAAAAAAATGTGCCGGTGCCCCTTATTTTGGAATATCATTTGATGTCTTCTTTAAAGTACTCTTTAAGTAAAAATTTGGCATTAAAAATTTTTAAAAAAAAAGCCTTTGTACACAAGCCCAGTAAGGTGGTTTTAAAAAAGCAAATGGCCCAAATTATTGGTCCTAATTTTTAACACACCTACTTTTACCAAAAACGAATTTGAAAGTTGACTCACAATTTTTTGGGGATTTTCAGTTGACCACCGGGTGACTATTTTTAAAATTATGTTACACTGAAGAGATTTTTGAAATTAAAGAGTTTTAACCACCAAACAATGTGGTTAAGTTAATTATAGGCTGCGTCATTCACTTGTACGCTAAAAAAAAACTGTACAACTCTCTTATTCGAACTTTTAATAAAGTTTTTTTACATGATATTTTCCCTTTTTTTTTAAAAATCTAAAGAAAAAATTTTTCAAAATCATTATGCAAATGGCGTGAGTTCAAATAAAATTTTCAATGAATGGCTCATTTTACCCCAATCAAAAACAATTCAAATTTTTATTTTTTTCAAAAAAAACTATATATTTTAAACTTTCCTTGTAGGTTTCGTGAAAAAATTCATAAACCCGTTTTTTGTTGGTTGTTTGTGTATGGTTGGGAAACCTGGCTGACATTTCACTGCACATACTGTTTGAATCAGCTGTTTGTCATACACAGAAATAAAAAACGTCTTGAAATTTCAGACAGACGCAAAAATAAAGGGTAGGGAAAATTACAAATATATAATATAGAAACATCATGGCCTGAAATAAAAGCCTTTTCTTATAAGTTATTTAAATAAAAATTAAAGTGAAAAATGAAGCAAATTACTGAAATCAATGAGTAAACTTTGAAAAAAAATACGCGTGGCTTCTTGTATAAACACCAAGCCCAGAAAAAAAAAATATTGAACAAGGTCAGTCTAAAAATAACACGACTGATTGCACAATGTACGTTGTTTCAAATTTAATCTTTGCTGCACCTTGTAGTTTTTAAAAAATCCATACAGTTGTATAAAATTTGGAACACACTGTAGGATATGGTGTGTTTAAAGACCCTTTTGCAATACAACGCTTAATAATTGTGAACACATAATTAACGTTTGTTTCGAACTTCCTCTCCTTATTTAGGAAAATCAATTTGAAATTTTCATGAATTCTTAAGCAAGCCCAAAACTTTAATGTACATTTTTTTTTGATAATTTTTTGGTTTAAAGATGATAGCCGTTAACCCTTAACCCGAAACAAGGGGCTCAGGTCCAATTGGGAAAATTTTTTTCTCTTTTTTGGGAATCGCTTATAACTATTCGACGGCCCCAGTAGCTTCCCCCCTTCCACCCCTCCGCCCAAACAACTAGGTTTTGTTTTATTTTACCGAGGCCTTTACCGTTATTATCGATTTTTAAAAAATCTGCGGTCTGACGTACCGGGGTGTTTCAGTTGTGAAAGTTTGTTGAGGCTCCTGTACCCGGGTGTTTCGTTTGGTTTCTCAGTGACTAAAAGAATATTTGAGGTTTAACTTCCAGTTTTTTATTACTTTATTTATTTGTAGACATTAATAATGGGAAAAACCTGTTCAAGTAAAAAAGTTTCAGTGCGAGCTAGGGGGCTTTGCTAATCGAGTTACGGAGTGTTGCCATGACATAAGTGATGATGACTCTGAAGAGAGTGACTTTTTTGATGATTCGGATGCGGATCCAGATTGGAGAGAGCCGAAGGAAGTCAGAAATCCTTCCTGCCCAACCGTTACAGCTCAACATCAGAGGATGATAAAACAGTGTTGGTGAGGACGAAGATCGCATTGGAGGGGAGTTGAGATACTCCAAATAATTTAGTAGAACAGATTCCAGAATAGTATTGGGCCCCGCCTTAGAAAAGTAACTAGGCCGGCATATCCTTGGCGTACATTAGAGCCAGAGGCAAATACAAGAGTGCGAACACCACCTAATAAATTACTGGGGGTTTTTACCTGGTTTGAGACTTCCAAAAAAGATTGGGTAATAACCCAGAGAAGTTGGCCAATGGAATCATTGTTTTTTGAAACAATAGTAAATACTATTGTTCAACATACAAACACTAAGTTGAAGATTGTAAGATCTGGTTGAGCCAAACAACAAATAAAAAAATTATAAGGAACTGAGCAAATTGAAATCAATGCAATTAATAGGATTACTAGTGCTTTTGGTCCACAGTTTTAAAAATCAAATAACGAAACAATTACCTCTGTGTTTCAAAAAAGAGACGCTGCTAACAGACCGTAATTTCAACGCCAACACAGTATCCGGTAAAGATATCGCGAGATACTGCATAACGTGCTTTTGCGATTTGACGATAATAGAACTCGCAATCAAAGAAAAATCAACTGATGAAGCAGCTGCTATTAGCGAGGTATTTACAAAAAAATTCCATTGAAAACTCTCAAACTTGTATTGCATATCTGAACATGTTAACTATCGATTGAAATGTAGGTACCGAATCATGAGGCAGGTTTGTAGGGTTTCGAATGTACATGCCCCAGAAACCACACAAATAGTTGCATAACAAAATATGTTGTCTGACAGATGCGAAGACATCATAACTCCACAATGCCTAAATTTATACCGGCCAAATAGGAAGTGATGGTCAAGGTTTATCTCAAAGACTAGAGACCAGAAAAGAAAGCAAACCAACCCAATCCTGTTATAAAACTGACGAAACCCAATACACAAAAACGCAACCGCAATGTAAACAAGCTGCCCATTTGGATTTGCTAGCCAAGAAGTAACAGAAGAACTCGATAACAGATTGGTCTCAAATACGATTGTACAATGATAAAAGATAAAAAAGATATTCCCCAAGAGATTTCTCTTGTCAGAGACAAGAAGAGAAAGGTTCGGGACATCTCGCTATGGATACAATGGCTACGCAGAACTTTGGTTTCAATACGTTCCCAAAAAAGAACAGAGCTGTAGTCCTCATCCTCTACTCATGCACCATGCCATTTTTTATACGGATGATTCGAAGTGCAAAAAACCGAGCTATTATACGGTTTTACAATAAAACAAAATGTGGAGGATGTCGACATATTAGACATTAAATGTGCACATCTACACTACTGGGCGAAGAACAAGGCGCTGGCCTCTTGGCTGTTTTTTTTATTACCGCCTTGTCCCTTAACATTGCTAGCATAAATGCTTGTATATTGTATTTATGCTACAAAGATACCCCTTTCAACCCCAACAAGATTTCAGTTCACAAAAAGTTTGGCCAAGGATCTTACAGAGCCTAATCAGAGAAGACGTCTGAGTACTAAAACCAAACCTTCCTCGTGATGTGAGAAGCTCAATCAATCTTTGCCCTGGGCCAAAGAGAAGAAGCAGTTATGGCAGGTGTGCCTTCTGATAAATGGAAAAAAGAAAAACCTGTTGGGAAGTGGCCCCTCAGCAAAGGAGAGAAAAAACTCAATAAACCAATGTGTATTAGATGTGACATTCCTATATGTTTGGAATGTAGCCGCAAAGATGTGCAATGAGTGTGCCATTGTACTGGTGCGTAAAGAGACCACAGTGATTGAAGGAACAGACATAAGAAATGAAAAGGTCTATACAACTACTTTAAATTGTTTTCTCTAATGCTTTTATATTGTATACAAATTTATTTTAGGAAATATTTCAAGTATATTTTTTATAGTTTTGTAAATAGTTATCTATGTTTTTCTACTTGTTAAAATTTTGTATACAAAATGTAATGAATTACATTTTTTTACAACCTCTATTACTAATAATACAATAATTTTTGTTAATAAACCGTTATTTTTTTAATAATTCTGTAAAAATAGAAAGTATCAGTACTGTACAAATTAGCGTTCGCTGGTAATATTTAACGTATTATGGAAAGTGTTTTAGTTTCTTATTGTACCTTACTAAAATATTTCAAAGAATTTACTGAATATATCGTTTGAAAGTTAATGTAAAATAAATTATCTTTGGTGACAACATGTCTACATTAATTTCTTAAACCATTCTCATACTTTTTATTAATTATTTTGCCGTAAATATTACGTCGTTTGAATCAAGATAGTGGTTACCGGTCTCTAGGACCGGTGTTTCGGTACTCACGTTTACCGAAATAAAAGTTCGTGTTAAGGTGTTAAAATTGTAGAAGTACAAAAGTGAAAGGATAACGGTATTCTATCTGACATATGCAAGAGAACCGTCATAAATGAAATAATGTTTTACAAACATTATTTTGGATTAATTGTAACTAAAAAACCAAGTCCATCGTTTTTTTACAAAAGAAGTTTATATAGTGGTAACAATCATCGACTAGTAAGGGTTTTCAAGATAATTGACTTTCCTAAATGTTTTTGTTTCGATTGTATTAAGATGCCGACATTGAGTGGTTATTGTTTCATCATTGGTTGGGTGCGAATCGAACATCTAAACTAACAATGCGTCTACATTTTGACATTTCCGGAGTGACAACCTCATGATTTGGGAAAAAATCATTACTCCCACCAGAAGCCATTAAAGCCATTATTTCTCAGAATTAATGAGAAAGGGATATATGATAAACTATCTAAGAATTTACACTTGGTGGCTCACGAAAGCAAGGATGGCACAGGCTCTGCCGTGTACATACAGGACTTAAAAATAGAATACAAATATAAACATTCCAAACCAGGCATCCACCAGCTATTCCCGCAGAAATGGTATGCCATAAAGAAAGCGGTTTGAAATAGCAAACGTACAAAAATGTGATAACATTGTAGTATGTTCTGACTCAAAAGGCATGCTATACTAGCCATAAAGGGCAGCAAGTTCAGCAGATTATGAAGAAAACAGGCATCACCCATTACAATCTGCCATGATGAGAGGTAATGAAATAACTTCACTTTTCAATGGGTACCAAGTCATGGTGGGGATATGTTCCCAAAGAACATGAAGATAGGCTGGCACAAAGAGGCAACCCACAGCAGGTGAAGAACCAACAGATTTTAAAGTGTCATTGGAAGATTTTTTGTTGGTCGCAATTAAACAAATCACTACTTGCCCCTTGATAGCCCCCCTCCCCATGGTATAATAATTTACAAACTGAGTAGAAATAAAAATAGTAACGATAAATAGACTAAGACTATGGACATGCTTTGGGTTAATGAAACCCTATTTAAGATAAATTGTTTATTTCACTCCGTTATTGCCTCAAATGCACAAAATGCAGGTTCCATAGAAAGTCTTCTATATTTAATCTTGTGATTGTGTTGCAAATATAACGAATTCAGACATGAATTTGCTCACTAAACTGAAAGGCGAAGAAAATAGATCCGACCTTATATAATGGGAAATATCTTTTAACGAGCTTTTTCTGAGTAGGGAAATAATACTGGAAATTGCAAGTTTTCTAAAATCTATAAATAAGTACATAGAAGAAATGTTTATCGAGGTTCCATGCTCAAAACATAAGCAGAACCTGCTGAAATTCAGCAAACAAGAAGAAAAGAAAGAAAGTACGAGACAGCCTCATGTGAAATTTACATTTCAGTGCCGACATGAGAGCTGGAAAGGGATATACTTCGATTAAACTCAACACAT
>NW_025789977.1:0-18226 GCF_021130785.1 Homalodisca vitripennis
TACAATGCCAATTTTTAACAGCAAAAATTCATCAATTTTAAAGTTTTAGGATGTTCAACTTTCTTTTTTTAACATAAAATCCAACAAATCATTTTAACGCCCAAAATTTATAAAATTCTCGTCTTCCAATTACCAATTAATTACTTGAACCTTATCAAAAACCCCTTATAATACACTTTATATTACACTTCAAAAACTTTGTAAGAAAGTCAGCTTGAAACGGCTCCCGTCTCAAGACTTCAATTAAAGATTCAAATCCTTGTGACAATTAAAAAGCGTGAATATGAAGTTGTAGGTTCTAAATGTAATGTAACATTTGAATTGTAGATTTGTAATAGCTGAGGTAAAATATTTGCTCAAAACATGTTACATTGAATAAGAAATAAAATTTGGTATTGACTATCGAAATTATTCTAGGTACGTGTAAGTAAAATTTCCATAGCCTACTAAGTTTATATGTAGTGAGTTAGAAATTACGGTACTTATCTCAGTCATACTTTTGCATTGCTATTGTATATTTTTCAACCTGTTATGCTGTACTTAACGTACTTTTCTTACTTAATACACAGTTATGAACTAGGTGGTTTAGGGATCAGTATAAGAATCTTTATCGACGATGATTTGCAAACATTTTACGAATAATCTGTAATAGCAATAGGCAAAGTATCATCAAATCAATATGTAAACAATGCACACACAGTTAAAAAGTGCAATTTATCAAGAAAAGAGGGGAAGAGAGGTTAAGGTCAGAGTGATATGATTACGACATCACCGCAGGAGGAAATTCGTATGTGATCAGCGAACAGGTTTGCAGCTCTGTGAATAACCGGAGCAGTAGTTTCCCCGGCTTCTTGGTATAAATACACAAGACATTGACTCCATCAGCATCAGTCTCCACTGTGCCTTCTACCGATTCAGCACCGCATCTCAGCCATCTACGTGAGAATTATACAAAAACTCAGGTAAATTATTATTGATTAATCTTTAAATTATTATAATTACTTCTTTTAATACAAAATTTTTTAAATTGGGTTTTAATTTGAATTTTAAATTACGTTCCAATTAAATAATTAAATATATACTTATTTTTAAGCCCTTTTAATTTGAATAACTATATCTTAAAACAAAGTATGCAAGCTGAATTTTTTGATTTCAGTCCAATAACTTCAAGTGTTAATTATTTTGGTATTTATCGTATATTAATTGTTATAAAATCGCCCTATACAGAGAATGAGAGATATTTTAGTTTCAATGACTGCTTTTAGTTTGCTGATAGACTAAACTTATAACTTGTTTAAGCTCTTATTCCAACCATTATGAACTCAACTACAGCAATAATTATTTTTATATTTGAATCAATCGTGGTCGTACCTGAAATTTTTAACTTATTATACCATTATTTAATCGTGTAACAAACTTCTTCAAAGATCCGCTAAGATTCAGGTGGCACTGAAGGAAGTAGCCTACATGAAATATCATATCTTTTTCCATCTGGCCGAAAAAGTATTTTAATCACTTTTAAAATATTTTAATTTCATAGGATTATTTTACAATATGTTAGTTTTGAAATTTTCTAATTGCTAATGGATCATAAACGTTTGAAAACCAAACATAGTATATCGTGAGATATGTTTTATTTGAATAATAATCGAACAATTTATTGCATTTTCGTAGAAGTTATTCAATTATATTCTATTTAAATACAATAGAATACTAATATATAAAATGATTTGTAACAAAGTGATTTAGACCGGGAAAAGTAAATTTCCTATCAACGTCCCTCTGAAGTAAAAATAAACAAATTATTCCAAAAATGTAACTAATAACAAGCCATTCGTAAATTAATAAAAGATTCCTTAAAGAGTTTTATTATAAACCATCAACCGTTAAAAGAATTAAAATTTCCAAGATTAATTATAAAATTATTACTAAATAATAATATACCCAATATCAATTGTTAGCACCACATACATGTTTTGAATTTCCATTTTCCTATTTCACTAATTGATATAGTCATGTTACAATATTAAGGACCATAAACAAGATCATTATGCCCTTAACACACTAGTATTGAAAGGTTATACCTTAATTAACACAGTTATGAAAACATGTAGATTATTAAAATATAAACTAGCATTTTAAAGTCGAATCTCACGTGGTTCTTACAGTCTAATATAAGGTCCACTATGTTACTGTGATTGTGGTATGAGTGTGACGACCAACCTCAATTCATTCAAAATATATAAATAGATATCTGAAACCTATTTTCGTAGATTTATATCTATAAAGTGTCCAATTGAAGACCTGTTTGTAACTATGTTGTAGATAATACAAAATATTTTAAGTTTTCGAGTTGTTTGGCGTAAGTATTGATTTTTTGTCCTACTTACAGCCTAAACAATGAAGGTCACTCTGCTCGTTGTGCTGGTGTGTGCGTGTGTTTGCGGCCGTCCATGTCTTTCCCTCAACCAGAGGAAAAAGAAGGACGGTGGCTGGTCAGTGGGGGCAGACAACACGAGGAACGGCGGCACTGTGGTGCGAGCTGAGGGAAACAAGAAATGGGACGTCACCAGACAACGGTAAGGTACAAGCGGAGGTTCACGGCCACTGGGAGAGGACTTACGGAGGCCCCAACAACGGCCAGAGAGACCGCGGCCGTGGGTGGCAGCATCGGAGGCTCCTGGGGCAAATAATTTAATTATAGATAGATTTTTTTATTTTAATTTGTCACATATAATTTGAATAGTATTAAAACTATAACAAAATTAATTGTTCCTTTTATTATACTATCAATAGATTTTATTAAAATCTAACACCTATAGCGTTACTTGATATTCAAGTATAACTAGTGTAAATATAATGTTTATCGTTTTTATGTTTTAATAAAAAATGAAATTTGATGTCAGTCTTGTTCTTTATGTCTGTAATTATTATACCTGTAGTTTAGTTGTAGCTACATCAGTAAAAACGTTGGTTGGATAATTTGTGTTATTTCGATCTGAGGTCTGGTTCTCGCTGTCGACTGGTCGTGGGCACTTTGTCCTATCAGTAAGAAGAATAAACTATATAAAATTCATTCAAAGTACAAATTACATTTCAGTAATGAACAATTTGAAATTTTATCCAGGAGTGCAATATCAATGGTACAAGTTCTCGTTTTCTTATACATTAAATTTTATAAAGAAAAAATAATTAGAGAATGATAATTAAAATTATTACTGTAATATATTGATGCTATGCGCATACAAAAAGAAAGTTTGTTTCACTTATAGGTATATAGTTTTATACCACTACAATGACAAGCTTAAACTGACATAATTTAAACTCTAGATTGAATTTCAATAGAACGTCGAATCACAATAACTTTAATATCTAAAACTAGCACTTCTTCTGTAAGTTTCTGTTTATAAAACACAGTTTTGAGATGCTTTGAATATTTGAATGTTAATTATTTATTTGCAATAAAACCTAGCCTTTTTGCTTGTTAGATAATTCCAATAACGAAAATTATATATAGCCCATTATAGTAACACCGAAGTCCAATAGTTTGAAATGTATACTGATCCTACATGATGTATACATTTGGTTTTTTTAATCCGTACATCCCCGTACTCAGGACAAATTAATGGTCCATTTTGAAATATAAGCATGACACTTCCTTTCTGAATTTTATACTTTCTGATGAATATTTCGTTATCTTGGGATATCCAACTAAGGTAAGTTATTTTATACGATAGAAATACTGTTTTTTTAAATTGTTTCACTTTGAACACACACTATTCGTGGTAGGAATGATTGTTTTATTTGCGCACTTACGAGTTTTTTTTAATAGTTCTTTAGAACATTGAAATTAAACTTGAAACTTAATTTTGTGTGAAAAATTAATGAGAATGTTCAAACTCAGAGATTTACTAAAAGTTTTATTCATTAAAACGTGCAGTTTAAATATTTTTCCATTATTTCTTTGTCTTTAAATTTTTAAATATTCAATTTTGTCGGGGTTAAGAAATATTGAGGGCTTAAAATGCGTTGTTTTAAATTAATATTTAGGCATATTTTACTGTCACCAAATATGGGATGAGAAACGTATATTCATAAACGCATTCCTTTAATTTATTCAGTGTGTCTCGATAAATCCGAATAATTTACTTACCTATATAAATCTACACAAACATTCATTCTACTCACAGATACGCACTAATAGCTAAGATCTCAGAATCCAAGACTAAACTTCGCTGTCCTTCAGTTTTCAATAGCAATTACTGAAATATTATCATTCTATAGCATTCTTGGATTAAATTTGTGACATATCATATCATCAATCTGTAGTTTTTAGAAGGATTTTTATATTTTTTGTACGGAAGTTTTAAAATATACATTGATTTCTAGACTGTTATTTTATGTACATAGTTTGTCTCAATCGTAAGCTCTTGCACTCTAGACGTGTAATGTGAATGTATAATACAACTGATTATAGGGCTTTCCCAAAGCCCGTTCAATGTTAATATTATGAGAGTATTTTGTTTAGTTTACACAAAAAAGGGTTATCCGTCCACTAACCAACTTAATATCAACTAATTTATTACAACATCCCAAACTAGCAATGACACCTTATTTCTTAATTGTGTTTTACACTTTTGTAACAAGAAAATATTTTTTCCGCAATACTTTCCAGGATATTAAATTTTCCAAAAGAAGAATGTTCACTAGCGGGGATAATCTACTTTTAGTTTTATTGTGTTATTAAATGCAGCAGCTGCTTTAAAAAATAAAAGCAGGTTATTTGTTCTTGCCATTGTTGAGGTTAAGTCACTTCTTTGTTAGTTGTCATGTTTGTGATTACACGCATGGATTCTTGCACAAAATAAAATTAATAACAATCATAGCACTGATCTTATGATGTATTATTGTGAAAAATAATGTTCAAAATTCGCGAGAAAAATCTTTATTTTCGGTTCGTGTCTTTTTAAAGTGCTGATTTGACGACTCGCACAAGGAAACACCCGCCCCCCATTTTCCAGTATTTGTGAAATATATTATACTCTTTGTTACGGGCTCCAACTAAGTTAGTTCTTCTGAGCTGCATTTTAAACAGACCTTCACATTTTTATGAAAATAAAATGCGTTTTAGAGAGTGGATTTGTAAATAATCTGTAAAAATTTTCAGTCTACTAGACAAATTTGGCCAGAAATGAATTGAGGCGTCCGAGTGATAAATGTCAGAGCCACTGGGTCGCCGGTCCCAGTATCGCATGCCGCGGCTGAGAGATCGCAGGTGTGGCGATTATTTCACCGCACGCGGCTGACACGTCATATTACAGTCCCTCGATTGACGACACCCCGGCATGGCATATCCTTAGCTTCTACTGGTGAGGGGCGGGGTGGGGGTACCTCCCCGTCTGGGGGTTAATGACGTAGTTAGCCGCACTAAATCTTATATCAACATTACACTTCCTTTTGAATTACAATCTGAATGTTTAAAAATATATCACATTTCCGTTTTTATCCTAAATTAAATGTGTTTTTTTTAACTACGCTATTTCGTCCATTCGTAGGTGTTTAAGTGTTAAGTGTTAGTTCAAAATATTATATTTATCATAAAATTTGAAAGATCGTTTGAGAGATAGAGAAGACAGGCACGTGCACTTGTCCTTAATATAGGTTATGTATTATACATTGGGTTCATGAAATAGCGATCAATTAATTACAAACCGAAAGCTTTTAGTAACAGTTGAATGTTACTTGATTAGCTCGTAAGACGGACTATTCAATTTAAAACTTTTAAAAATTAGAAACAGGTCTACGTACACTCGACACAGAAGAATATGAGGTTGGGAACTATCGACCTTACACAGGTGTGCTCGTGCCACAGCCCTAATCACATGTAATACAATCAGGTGTAACCTTTGCCCTCGGTCCGCCACTCCTGCCAGTTATGTTGTACATTATTTATGGCACCATTACAGTAGGCAGTCGCGGTCACCCAGCTAGTAGCCTCTCGTAAATAACATATACAAAGGCTATAATAAGAAACGCATATAAACTAATCATTCTCAAAAATATGCTTAACGGTTTTAGAATGGCATCTTAGGAAATGTTCTTAATCAAGTAGATTGTTTCTTGCACACAAATCACCAATACAATAAATTTATAAAAAAATATATAAACACACACACACACACACATATATATATATATATATATATATATATATACATACACATATATATATACATACATACACATATATATATATATATATATATATATAATATACATACACATATATATATACATACATACACATATATATATATATATATATATATATATATATATATGAGGGAGAGGGGGGGGGGGAGAGAAAATTTATTTAAATAATGTCCTCATCTTCAGTTGTCAAAAACCCTCAGGTATTATAATAAACATAGACAACAAACCTAACAGTATAGAGATGAACTTGCCACACACTAAACACAATTTTACAACTAAATATGTTGTGCGTTAAAAAAAACATATTTTTACCTTCCCTGGCGACATTTAAGGTCTTGTTTCGACACCGCTTGGAGTCAATGCTGTTATTGTAACTGTCGAGGATATGCTTGATTTGTTGTTGTACAACATATTCTGTCAAATGTAATTAGTACCTGTCAAATACATCGCCATACTGCTTAGTTTACGTTTTTGTATAATATCTTAGGAGTTTTTAGACTCCTAATCACAGATTTAAAAGGATAGATATAAATTCTCGAAACGTAGTGTTCTATTTTAGTACACTACGTTACCAACACATATTACGAACACACATATACGATACACACACACACGGTCACATATTACGATGGTAAATATCTGAAATTTTACTATCCTTTTAAAATATCCATCGTTAATACCAAGCTTAAAACAAATAAAAAACAATATCGTTTAAAAACTATGCTATATCAAAATTATAATCTTCGTAGGTAAGATCTTGACTTAATTCAATATTAAATACAAAAAATATATATGCTATAGACTTAAAATTTTGTGTGCAATTTAAAGATATCTTGTTACTAGACACATGGTGTGGCTTACGCCTATTTTGTTGTAATCCATATATTATCTTAATTTTCATTTTTCTGTGTTGATATTTTATGTTTATTTTGTTCTTATAGCCCTATTTATATTTTTGTAATTTCCTGAAGACGGCTTAAGCCGAAATATGGAAACTGTTTAATTTAAACATTTGAAGATTTTATTATTGAAGAGTAATATATATATATATATATATATATATATATATATATATATATAAAATCTTCATAGATTATCTTCTTCTTTATTGTTTTATTGATAAAAATAAAAATATACATAAAATGTTTTGATATTTGGAATAATAACAAGATACTTTGAAATTGTATACAAAATTCCAAGTCTATTTCATTCTCGAGGTGTCCTGCGGATTCTAGATTACCCCGACACAAAAGAGAAACTATATCAGCTTACTAAGTGATAGGCTTTAATGACGATCAGTCAAATTCCAACGGTTGGACATGCGCCATCATAGAGCTCTTTCTTGTCTATTTAGAAATGAAGTTTCGAGAAAAAATTCAAAGTGGATATTTAAAATTTGTCCGTGAATTGTCACCGACTGTTATCATTAATTTTCCACTCTTTTTTTCTATGAAGTCACATGATAAAATCTAATATAATAGTAAACTGTTTTGTTCACAAATGTATTTATTATTCTATGTGTTAGGTGCCGTGGTCGTTATACATGAAAGTAAAAATATTCGCTAACGCTCCTCCAAATCCCATGCACTATCATTGAACTCAATGTTGCCTGTATAGAAACAAAGGAATGCAAACTTTTAAGCCAATAGATCAGTTTGTTTTCGAGATATCTTGCGGACAGACAGAGATGAACACTTCGAATGATAGATTGCATTAACGTTCAGCCAATAAAAGTCCTATTCAAGCTATAATATTAAACTGCAACAACTAAAATACTGTAACTGATTATTAAATAGGTACAATAAACAGTAACATCTAGATGTCAGCAATAATATTAATTCTATTCTATTAAATTTGATATACATTTACATAACTGTGTATAAAACCAGCGTAATTTCCCGGTTGTTTACAAACAGACGGAGAGCATAGAGAGAGAAAGTGAACGAGAGAGAGGTCAAGGTGACATGATGTCATTGCAGACGCGAGGAAATTCGCGGCTCGGGTCAGCGTCTGAGGTTCTGTGAATAACAGGAGCAGAGTAGTTCCCCGACTGATCTGTAGAATATAAATATACAAGACATTCACTCTCTCAGCGTCAGTCCCTACTGCTACTTCAGCAAATCAACTTCTTCAGCATCACTATTACTTTCAGGTACTTATTTTGTCTTTTCATCTTAACATAAATTATTTTATTCATTAATACAACAAATAAAGGTACTTCGTTTAATCGTGAAGTTTTGATGTGAATAATTTCGTTTATTTAATTATATTACATGAACTCTTTTTATTTTGCAATAAATAGAAGTCATTTCACGAAAATATAGACGATACCAGCATTGATAAAACCTTCTTTTGATTAATCTTATGGGTATTCGACACGTATCTAAATGACATTTTTATGCTTATTAATCTGGACGATCCTTAGCAATGGTTTTTTTTACTATACGTTCATAGAGAAATATATCAGAACAGTTCTCACCGGTTATATTGTAGATTCTGATATAAATGACACTAACAAAAAGTGTATTTATCATCTATTTGGTTTTGATAGGAAACGAACAAAATTGCATCACCCTAGGATTTTAGGATACATCTTGTTAGAAATTTTCTAGAATTTCTGGCACTGCAATTGTAACATCCTGATAGTTGTCTATTCATACAAAACGCTGTAAAATACTCACATGTAGATTGAGTTTTAAAGTAATATTTATACGTACTCGTACGATTACTTTCCTTCAATAAAATGTATCTTTATTCAATAAATGAGTTTTAAAATTCTGACCCGAAACAAGGCTTAATACCTAGAAAGACGGACTTTTATATACTTTCCAACTAGATAATACCCAAAACACCCAAATAAGCTAGTAATATATTTGTTTCAGCTAGTATTAGTAGTATACCTATTAATTTCAATATACATTGTTAATAATTCACTTTAATTTATATTAATTAACTTACTATGACAATATATTACAAGTTCATTTTGAATGCAGTCTATCAGACTTTTAGTCGGTTTGCTTCAAACATTACTGTTTTCAGCAACAAAAAAATAAATAAATAAAACAATATTATCATAGTTACGTGATCCCTGTTTATATTGCTCCAAACATTCAGTGCTACTTGGGGAATACAATTTTTTTATCTGTTAAAATATTTATAAAGTTTTAATTCCCCCTCCCCAAATCAAAACCAACAATTTTATAAATAATTATTTTAACGTACAGTCGTAAAGGATTTCAAGTAATTAGATTACTTACATACATAATTACAATGGAATTCAAGTAAAAATAGTGTAATAGTCACATTCAGTTGGTTTTAACTAGCTTTACAAACAGGATTACAACAATTCATAGACTGTTAGCTTAAAAACATAATTAAACACATGTGTAAATCATGAGTCAGTTCCATTCTGTAAGATTAAGCAACCCGTTTAAAATTGAAAATTACTTAATTGGTTTAATTTATTGGTTACAGCCTAACAATGAAGATCACTCTGCTCGTTGTCCTGGTGTGTGCGTGTGTAGCGGCTGTCATGTCTTTCCCTCAACCAGAGGAAAAGAAGGACGGTGGCTGGTCAGTGGGGGCAGACAACACGAGGAACGGCGGCACTGTGGTGCGAGCTGAGGGAAACAAGAAATGGGACGTCACAGACAACGGTAAGGTGCAAGCGGAGGTTCACGGCCACTGGGAGAGGACTTACGGAGGTCCCAACAACGGCCAGAGAGACCGCGGTGTGGGCGGCAGCATTGGAGGCTCCTGGGGCAAATAATTCGTTCATTTGCTCAACCATTTCTTCATTTTTTTAGACGATTAAGACGCAATTATTTTGTAATTAGTTATGAGTTTGTCCTTTGAAAAATTTTTGTTTACCTAAATTTTGTAATATGAAACTAATTTCAACATTTTACCAAATCCATGGATTTTATTTATTCTACTTGATATTCAAGTGTTTTATGACGATTTTGTTTGTAATAAACTATTTTTGTATCATGTTATTGTAATTTATGAATAGTGTACATTTCCTTTTTATTCCGTTGATTGTAAGTGAACTTATTTTCTACTCTGTGTTTGGGAGGTTTTATGTCATTAAAATTATGGCATGTAGTGTTAGTTCACTTCACACTCTGTGGTATTGGTGGTTTCATCAAAAACTCAGAATTTTTGTTGTTTATAACTGCTATTAGTTTCTTAAATAAATAATTGTACTGGCGAATTAGCAGGCGATTTCTCGTAGTAACAGACGGAAACGACATCGTTTTTAAAGTAACCCAAGCACTCCTGACATAATTAGAAAATATCCCTCAATTATTGGAACTACTTCTAGCAATTGAATGTTTTAAAAGCCAGTGGGACAAAGCCATGCAATCGAATAGTTCTTGTTAAGAATTTTTTGCATGATTTTCTCAGTGATCATATTTGATATTGTATGCAATACAATATTTAATTTATATTGTCACTGAATTAAATGTTTCTATTTAAAAGTGTTATGAATTTCGTTACAGACTGGCAATAAGTTATTGATTTGTTTGTAATAGAATGCAGACATGATTTTGAAATTGTGGAGCACAATCGTTTCCAAAAGACCACTATGAGTACGTGATAACATTGAGAAATTTTGTCGAATTTTGTTTTGTGAAATTGATATTAATGGATAATATTTGTACGAAATATATGTATTTTTTTGTCTTCAGACGCTATTGAATGAATTTAAATTAGCAACATCGGTTTTACGTCTTTTATACGGATTATTTTTTCGCCAAAGGCATTTTAATCTATTGCCACGTTCTTTATCCAAACCCATTTTTTAATTTTGTAGGGATCTACTCTGGAATCGAACCGATAGCGTCTCAAATAATAAGCCACCGGTTATCTTACCCCTACGCTTCAGCAAAGATTGCATATTTTAGCTCAAAAATTTTGTAAAACAACAAAAAACATTATTATTGTTAACTAAAATGTGACTATCGTTATTTTACCGACTCTTAATTTATGTTAATGTAATAAAAGTAAATAGTGTAATTGCGCTAAAAGTAATTTTTACTAGAGTTTCAGTAATTGTTTGCCTTTAAGGTATGCCTACACAGTAAGGCTTTATTAAAAGTTTTGTTTAAACATTTGTTTTCATTATCGTAAGAACAAAATTATAGGATATATTCGTTTATGTTCCTGATTTTCCAATCATGGAATACGGTTGTATAGATAATATAGAGAAGTAAAAAATAAAAGGACATTTACGTCTAGTGAAAACTGTATTAACCCATCTATATTTATGGCCATTTTTTCAACACGCTGTGATACTAAAACCAATTTTTATCCTTAAAATATTCACAATAAGGTTATAAGGTGTAGGCCATATTAAAAAATGACTTATTCTTTCGACTAAATAAAATACCTGAACCATAACAAGGCTTAAAGGATAGTTTTCGTCTAATGATATATAACAAATATTTCAGTAATTATTGTAAATCATATATTTTCCTTAATATAAAATATTGCTTCATAGCTAGTTGATTATCAGCTCTATGTAATTATCACCAGAGTTTCTGACCCTCTGACCCTTTACCCTGACAAATGCAAACGTGAACTCACTTTACACCCGTCCATTATCAAATCGTGTGTGATCAAGTAATTAAAAATCGAATACAGCGTCAAAATAAAGAAATCTAACATAACACAAATTATTTTACTTATTTGCTTATTTATTCATTTGCGATGTGTAAACGTTTATTCATTTCTACGACGTGTTCGATTTGTATTTGTTTGACCACATGACCTGATAATGGACAGCGCTTCTAAAACTAGTCAACATTGACAAAACAAGTTGGATTGACGACGTAAGCTTATTTAATTTAAGGGGAGTCGGATGGCCTTTTGGTAAAAAATTATCGAATTTTTTTGTTTTGATGTTTTATTATCTTATATATAGCTTAGAATCTCACGATTACTTTAAGACCAAATATATGCAATTCCTTGCAATGTAACTCGTTTTATAAGCGTTTTTTGTAAATGTTGCACCTTTAATTTTGCACCTCTCATGAGCTTTGCCCAAAAGGATTTGGTGTAAATATAATAAGGTGTTGGCGTAAAAAAACGAGCTCTATGACCATAAAAAACAGTTTTATCTTCCCAAGATAATTACGAAACAAATAAAGCCAATATTCAGAGACTTGGCAGAACCTAACCTTCTAAAAAAAGTGCCTGCGTGGGGGCACTCAGAATCCTAATAAATCACTGAATAGTGTAGCTTAATATGGTCGCGGATCCCCAAAACTACATTTGTGATGAAAACAACTTTAGAAATGGGAGTATTTGAGGCAGTAACATGCTACAACAAATTATTTATTGTTAGATGCAAAGTACAAATTAGGTATATCACCAGGCAACAAGCTAGTCAAGATGATGAAAAGGTTGGACCAAATTAGAATTCACAAAGCCAAAAAAGCCGTTGATGAAATTGAAAAGAAGTGCCGTAAAAAAGCAAGTTTGGCAAAAATCCATCTAGAACATTTATTTCAAAAAGAAGAATACCCAGACAACCCTACATATGGAGCTGGGATTTATTAAAGGGAAGATTAATATAATAGTCTAATACAATATTAACTTTACGTAAAAGTTTTTTCCGCGATTCCTGAAAATTCGTTCAATTAATCTAACTATAGCCGTGACGTCTAAAGTATTACAATAGAAACATAATTTCAACACTAGTGTCTATGAAAGGCCGCTATTATTCTATATTTAAATTTACTTTTCTTTTCTGTGAACATATAAGAAATATCGCTTGTTTATGAGAAAATAATTTAATTAATCAGCATATGTGCGAGTATTTCAAGAACAGCGTTACTTCATATGTCCTCAGAAGTTCTTGTTGAGAAACAGAATACCATTTTGGTGTTTTTGAGACACGAATCTATTAAAACTTAATGGGCTGAACGAAGAGCAACCAAAATAGTCGATAAGCAGTGTATATTGTTTGTAAGTCTGGTAACACATACATTGTCTTAATATTGTTACAAAATGTGCTACAGAGAAGACTCTTTTATAAGTAAAAACGTAATTGCGATATTTAGCTCATTTTGGGCTTAAAAGAGCAAATCCAGGAGAAAAAGGTTTCATTAAATGCAGCTATGTTATTGAAAAGAACTAAACAAAATTTGGTATAGAGAGTTATTAAATGCCCGATGTAAAATCAAATACAAACAGAGAGAGAGAGAGCGATGCCCTAGGATAAAACCAAAGATTGATAATAAACACATTTGGAGCTAATAGGACAGAGTTCCAAGATGAGAACAATTTTCAGCAACACTTTTATGGGAGCTTTTTAGTGAATGTTCCACTACAAAATTCAGAAAATACAAAAACACTTTAAAGCCCAGACCAGTCAACCACTGGATCCACTGATCTCATCCTAGGACTTCACCCCTCTGTCTACATTTTATTATATCAGACATCGTCTTGAACTTATGGGTTGATTTTAAAACTACTGAGAAACGAAGACTTAATCAAGAATAGTCAACATTCTAGTCTCATATTTGGTCCATTATTTTACACAGACTTTTAAGAAGAGGTAATTTATATGAAAAAATGTAAAGCGTTGTTTGGCTCCGCGCATTAGTATACATTTCATGAAGAAAAATACAACCTACTTTTGCATTAAACATTTTCTAAAATAACCTATGGCAGATTTCCAAAATCCTAACATCCTTTTATCTATCATCAATAACAGCTTGAAACAAAGAAAAAAATTACAAATGCCAATTTTAACAGCAAAAATTCATCAATTTTAAAGTTTTAGGATGTTCAACTTTCTTTTTTTAACATAAAATCCAACAAATCATTTTACGCCCAAAATTTATAAAATTCTCTCTCCCAATTACCAATTAATTACTTGAACCTTATCAAAAACCCCTTTAATAAGGCGAGGGAATCCCTATTTGAGTTGCCTCGTTTGACACCTAGAAGCATCGGTCCACCCAATGAACATTCGACACTTCACCACAAGGAAACTTTCTCTACAGTGGCACATACATTTTATTTTACGATAATTAATAATAACTACTATTTTGCATACTATTGTAATAATACAATGTTACTCTTTTCATTGTTGTTCCCTTTTATGTTCTTGTTCCATATTTAAATTATTGGTCTTTCGAATAACATGTCCCATCTTAAATGTTTTCCTTTTATTCATACTCCACATTTTGCACTGAATATTGCATACGTTATGTAGATTTATTTAAGTATAATAGAATATAGATCGTCATACTTCATTCTTAATATATAACATATAAGCCGTTTGAATTCTTGGTACGCTATAAACGGTTAAAATGGAGCACAATAATCGTCTTCTGTCACTACATATCTTTTTTCAGAATATTAAACACACTTTTGATATCTGCAAGGATATTTTTATATAAAATTAATCTTTTGAATATTCTTCCAATATTTCCCTAACAATGATGGTAGTCAATAAAAAATTAACAGATTTTCATATAATTAATTTTATTTACACTGTACATTAGATACACAATTGTTTATGCAGGAAATATTTACATAATACAAAAAAGAAAAATGTTTTGGCTGCGCTTAATGATCCTTCTTAAGACCTGAGATAAAATCATTTCCCCCAGGAGCCTCCAATGCTGCCACCCACACGCCGCGGTTTCTCTGGCCATCGTTGGGGCCTCCGTAAGTCCTCTCCCAGTGGCTGTGAACCTCCGCTTGTACCCTACCGTCGTCTGTGACGTCCCATTTCTTGTTACTGTCAACCCGCACCACAGTGCCGCCGTTCCTCGTAGTGTCTGTCCTCACCGCCCAACCACCTTCGTCCTTCTTTTCCTCCGGTTGTGGAAAAGACATGACAGCCGCTACACACGCATACACCAGCACAACGAGCAGAGTTGCCTTCATTGTTAGGCTGTAACAATAATTATTAAATCAGTGGTATGCCACACCAATAGAAAACAGATTGTAATCATAACAAAATAATTAAGTTATCTAAGAATTGGTGTTTTCTATTAATAAACTCATATAATACATTTTGCATGTATCTGTATATCGCTTACTTCAAACAACTCCTGAAAATGAAGTGCTAGCAGTTTGCAAACTATATAAGGCTACGAACTGACTATAATATTTTATTACTTGTACGACTATTTTTATTATTATTACATACAGAATTAGAAATAATTAATAATCGGGTATTCTCGGTAAATCCGGATTTTTCCATTAATAAATTTGTTTCCCATCTACTGTAGTTACTGTGTAAAATGTAAAATTATCTCAGATAATCTCAAAAGTTGTGATTTATTAATTGTTATAAATATCATGTAATTAATGCACATTCATTTCAAGTCGTTTCATTTACTGGATGTGCAAATTGATAAAACTACTCTAAATAACTATTCGATTCAGAAAATTCTTAAAATATCTGTTTCATATATATTTGGCGCTTATTAGTGACGGCTTTTTTTTAAATAAATTCATAGAAATTTGTTTAGTAATCTATTTTATGTAAGTAAACCTTACCTGACCTACTTTGTTTACAGAGCACGCGCGATAAAGAATCACAAATAACTACCACATTTTAAGGTTAATTCACCATTTACATTCTACTAATTTTAAAATTACGAAGTCATGTATATAAAGATAATCCGGTATAAATGGGTGACATATTAAGTATATTATTTTATATTTATAGAATAAAAACAAAAAGTATAAATTGCAGTAAATCACTTACAATTGAGGAAGTACCGTAGTTGTAGGAATATAGATGCTGACAGACTGTCAAGTACTGAGAGTTGTGAGCTACTGTATGATGCTGCTTAGATACGACATATAAACACATTCCCTATCGCAGCCAGATGAACTCTACTACCGAGAACTTATCACGGTGAACCCCTGCTGTAGTTCCCGACACTAAAGTTCGTAGAATATTACTTGCCACCGTAACCAACAAAATTACTATGGGAAATAGTTTTATTTCTTTCTTGATAAACTACTTATGTTACTTGGAACATATTAAGTATGTTCCTAAATCATTTTAATTGAAAGTTATTAAATGTTTTACAATATCGGGTTTTCAAAATGCTGCACGTCCAACTTAAGGTTGTTAATCAAACAATAAGGAGTGGAATATAATGTGTTTGTTGTTCATGAAGAACTTTATTGTTGTATATTTATCATTTAAACATGGATATTTCTTTTTCAACAAAGATTTAATGTTTTGTTATTTTACCAACAAATGCATTGTTCTTTAAAATCTGGAGCTGATACTTGTTACATTACCTGTATAAAAAGGGACGGACAAGAGTAAGAGAAATTAATTTAAAAATAAGAGCGTTGTTTTCGACTGTACTGACCCTTCTTGATTCACCGAATTCCCAAACTTGGGAAGAGTAGATCTGAAATTTATCTATAGTTGTATGTTTAACAGAAACTAATATCACCTATACATTCATTAAACGATATAAAACCAAAACAGGCATTTACTTTATCGCTGTATGTTTACTATTTAAAACAAAACAACCGTTTACCTATCGCTATTAGTTCACGATTTAAACAAAGCAGCCGTGTACCGATTGTTTCTGCTTGTAATGTAGGAGCTGAGGACCAATTTTGCATTGTATAAGCATATAAACTAGTTTTTTCCATGAAATTAATACAAGAATTTCCCTTAAGAAACATACTGAGCCTCATCTTTACTAGTTTTGTGAGGGTCAAAAGGGAGAGTTTTAAAAGAATACAAAGTATTAATTGTTTTTCTCAGAAACTTGTAATATAATTTACCTTTACTCTCTGAATTGAACCTAACGAATGCAACTTCTTAACAAGGTAATAACAATTATACCACCGTCAGCCAAGTTGCAGATCCTGAAAATTGGTATTTTTTTCACCAAATAATCGGTACTCATGTGGTTGACTGACGCTTATATAAACTTTTTATCTATGTGTCTGACAGTTGGTTTTTGAGTGTGGAAACGTAAAAAAATATGAGAAATGTGTGTGTTTATTAATTATTTTTAAACTTCCGACGCCTTCCCTATTTTTGACCAACATCAAAAGTAGCACGGCTGATGATCAAATTCTTTCATTTAGTTTCACAAAAAAGTGCCTGCTAATACAACGCAAACTAGTTCTCGGGCGTTAAACTAACAGTTCAATCACATTTTAACCAAAACAACAGTTAACCGATGGTTATAACCTCTTTTTAAATGTTCTAAAAAGACGATCGTGGTCTTTTAAGAGTCATGGAAACAATGAAATTTTACATAATTTTTGATCAAATATTAATATAATTTTATAAAACTGTATTTAATTTTTTTTTAGATATTCCGTTACCTTTTTATTTACATTTTGATATTCAAGTAAAAGTACCATTTTTTTTAGTACTGCAATGCTTAAATGTTTTGCTGTTGGAATGATACAACACCATTTTATTGTTAGCAATGAAGCTTCTAGAGAATGGCCTCAGCTTTTTATTTTGAAAAATCACAGTTCATTTGTAGTTCAGGTCTTCATGAACACAGACAACTTAGGGGACTCTCTTCTTCTACAGAACCGATGCGACGCCGACATCCTTCATGGGCCGCAAACTCCTGTGTGCATTGTACTCATGACATATTGTGTGCACTCATCTAGTTAATCTGCAACTAGTGATGAACGCTGAAATATACAGAGTAAAATGTGCTAATCTTACATTCAAAATTGTGTAAATTTTAATTTTGAATTATTTTTATTTTCCAACAATTAGTTTAACTATGAATATTCAAGATATATGTTATATCGTGCTGGCAGGAGAAACCCTCTGTGCATATTTTCCATTATGTTTACAGACAATATTGAAAAGCAGTCCTGCTTGAGTTGATGCATGCAGCATTTGTTGATGAGTAATCGTCGTTCCATTACAAGTTGAAACGTAAACATTGTTCGATATATTACGACCTAATCCGAACGACCCAAAGGTTTAGGGAAATTTCTATTAGAAAAATCTTAGTAAAATCAGTTTAAAAAAAGT
>NW_025789978.1:0-6114 GCF_021130785.1 Homalodisca vitripennis
AAAAACACAACTTGGTCCTTCCACCTGTATGACGAAGGAAGAAGAGGATACTCTTGAAAAATGGATTCAATGACTGTGTCGGAACAGGTTTCCCTCGACGGAAAGAAGATTTGCAATGAGCGTTCAAGGAATTTTTAATACAAAATGAGAAGACCTAATCCGTTTTAAAAACATCATTCCAGGCCTCGGGTTTGGTATCAAGATTTTTAAAAAGGGCCACCCTAACCCTAGCCGCTAAGGACCTCCGAAGGAGTAACTTCTGCAAGCTTCATGGGTGCAGCGAAAACGCTATTAAAAATGGTTTTAAAAAACTAGAAGGACATTTTGAAAAGAGAAAAGGCGGTGGACGTTTTGAAAGACCCGACTCGTGTTTTTAAATGGCCGATGAGACAAATGTTCCCTACTGTGTCCAAAGGGTTTCTAAAGTTTTAGCTCTCACAGCGATCAAAAAAATGTTTATGAAATTGACATAAGGGAAAATTTCAAAAGCCGCCATTACTGTGATGTTTTCGTTTTCTGCATTGTGGGCGAATTGTTCCACCGATGTTAATCTATAAGTACCATAGTTTACCAACAACAATTGTAATTTTCTGTACCAGACTCTTGGGGTATTGGTCATTCGAAACACTGGTATGGATGAAATCGAAGTCTTTTATATGAGTACAATCGGTAATGTTTTTAATGCATCACCTTGAAAAAACATTATCACACGGCAGTTTATCCTTTTTGTAGAAGGGCATAAGAGCCATCTTTCCTACTCAGCTAAGCCAACTGTGTTCGGAGTTGCAAATAATTACTGATAGCCCTTATACCCAAAACGCTACCAGAATAATGCATAGCCAGCAAGATGTTGCTGATTAGACCTATCAAGTCAGGCTGGAAAAAGGCAGTGTGTTTTTAAATTGGAGTAGTAACCTCCGACAGACGCTTTAACTAAGGAGAATGTTGCACCACAATCCCTGAATACATGTAGTGACGAGGTCAGCCTCATAAAAAAAAATAAAAAAAAATCAATTTTATAAACGGATTTAGAGCCTGTGGCTTGTTTCACCTTGGAACTGCAAATCAGAAAATTGACTATACATAAGTGTCTTGGTAAAACCCCAAATGAAAAATTGTACCATTAAGCGGTAAAGATGTAGTTACCTCCGCGCGGATCATTCGAAGGGATTGTAGAGACGAAAATGATAGAAATAATTTCCGCATTTAGAGAAAGTTGGGTCGGAAAAATATTGTACCTCCACTGTTTTTCACACTATATCGAGTTGTGGAGGAGTTTTTCAGATATAAGCAACCTCAAAAAATCTCGGTTCGCCACATGCTGTCATGGAACTAAATCCACACTCTCAAAAACTGTCACTGATGTTGTGTGCCAGATAGGCCTATTGTCAAAGAGGCCACACAAACTGATTGTACAATAAAAACAACAAAACTATGATCCTGAAATTTAAATTTTACCTGCACCAGGATGGTCAGTGCCAATGCATTAAAAAATGACACCCATATTTCAACAATCACAAAATGTGAAAACAATGTACAAACAAGATAAATGTAAAACTTGACCTCTTAACTATACAACACCGGTAAAAAGTTAAGTGAAGGTTCAAGTTTTGGGGGGGGTTTTTGCGGCCGCTACATGCTTCAACAATGGCATTGTGCCATGAATCTGGAAGCAGTGGTCCAGCCTTTGGCTGATGTTCTCGTGTGCCCGAAACTTCCAACCAGAAAAGGCAAAAGAAAAACAGAAAGAGTACAGTACGTTGTTTTCTTCGAAGAAATGGAAAATTATTTATGAAGAAAAGGAAAGAAAAAAAGGCAAAAGAAGAAAGAGCCAAGGCAGAAAGGCAAACTAAGACTACTCGATCGACGCAATAGAAAAGAATGTACAGTAAAGCCAGAAAGGCATAACTCTACTAAACATCTTAGTAAGTAGTTCTGTTAAGAAGAAAAATTATGATGAAAAATAATAATCAATTATGTGGGAAAGTCAAAGTTGAAAAGTCATATTGATGTTGAAACGGACCGTCTGTATCACATAAGTCCTAAGTCTGTGGGGAAAAAGTTGTTTCCTGTAACTAAAAAATGGATTGTGATACGATGTGGGACACTAAACTTCAAAGACGAAGAAGTCTCCCCCCAAACCTGATGAATGGTGACATGTGTGATAGACTGTATCATATTAAAGTATACAATACAGAGAGGGACCTTGATAAACATAGATCTGTGTTTGTATGCAACATCTGTTTGGACTTTGGAAATGAAAATTGCACAACGAATTTAAACTAGTTTAATGGTTTTTTTAGATGTTGTAGAAGGGCAAACTATTATTGTCTAGTTTATTTGAATTTTATCGTCACAATATAGGCTTTAGAAATAATATTTTTTTTAAAATCTTTCTACTTATGCAATCATAATTATTGTATTCAAATAGTTTGGTATTTACACATTAGACATTTTAGAGTAGTTGTGTGCATGTTTTCATGTGCCTCACTCTTATTTTGAGAGTAGAGAGAGGGGGAAAGTGTGCCAATGCACTGTCAAAACAGAATGCCAATAACTGTGAATTGGTGCCAATCACTATAATTATGTAACATAATAACAAAATAAAAATTTTTCCACTTCCACATAACATAAAATATTTACTTTTTAAAAATTTATTGTGAATGTTATAAAAGAAAGTATAAAGCCAAAATAACCCAATCAATATTAACAAAAATATATTGTTTTCATGTGTCTGTGAACAAAATATTGAAACAGGATCGTACACGCGACGTAGCATCTTCAAAGTGCCCAATGACGTATAGTTTACCCTTACTTAGTTAATATTTGAGTTATACAGAGCAGTAATAAATAACATTTGGTATAATAGTTGCTGTACTGCCATGATTTCTAGGCAAATTCAAACTAAAAAATTTGGGTACAACACAATACTTATACATTATAGGATAAGTTTTTCCCCATTTAGTCTGGTCTCTTAAATCCAGTACAAAAGTTTCAATATAGCTAATAAAACAGCATTGTTGAAAAAATCACACTAAAATGCTAATCATATACTTAGTATTTTATATACTAAGTATAAATTAGTACTGTAGACAAAGGACTAGTATAGAGCAACGAAATACTGTTATCCTTTTGAACTCGACTATTTTGTATTATTCTGTAATTCTATTGCATTATGACACACAAGATAAATTATTTTGACACTAGTCTATGCTTACAAATACCTGTACTGTCCATGCATTAAAGAAGTTTTGATATATGAAATGAGGGGGCTTGTATTTAATTTGAAACAAACAAATTTTTGTGCTTATTGTAATCTTTATGATTAAAAAAAATACTTGATGAATTTATTTACCTGATTAATCCCAATAGATAGAGCATTTTTTATCACTACACGGCATTTAGTGCAGTATTTGAAGCGAAAAATAACGGTCTTACCTCCGAATTTTTTTTTTACTGTGGTGTGAACCGATTTGCCATGAATTTTTGGAATTAGGCTCATCTTACCCTTTAAAACTTCAAAAGTGAAATATGATCTGAACTTCCGCCTATTTTTTTTTAAGGGGTGTAAACACAGGCCCCTTAATGGAATAAAATTGATCATCGAGCCATTTTATCGCTTGAAATAAAAAAAAAAAACACATGTCTATAGTAAGTGGTGAAATTTTAAAAAGTGTTTTATATACACAGAAGTACTCTCATATTAAAATCGTTTTCAACCCCTTGAAAATCTTAATAAAATCCCTTTTGCAAACAACCCCTAAATTGAATAAATAACCTCAAAAAAAATCTACTTTGGTATTACATAAAAAAGATGTAAGTGTAGAGGAAGTAATTATTTTATATTCTCTTATAATCAATTATCAAATTTTTAATCCATCCTTGTTCAACACCTTGAAAAATACCATTGATAAAAATTAGTTAACATTTTTTTTTTTAATATAATGAAAAGGATTCTAAATATTACTTCCCTCACATCTCTCGAAAATGATTATCATTTTCCTAAGCTTTTCTACCCTTAAAAACTACCCCTAAATTAATACAGTAAATATTTCATGATTACATATTATAAAAACAATTTATTTTAGAGTAAATAATTGCCATTTAGTGAATAAAAAAATTTACAAATTATATAAAATTTCCATCTCAATTGTGTTTATATATTCATATAAGAACTCGTTGGTATGTATTCATGCCTACGTTTCCAAAATATATGAGCCCTTATTTATGTATATATATATGCACAATTACTCAAAACGTTCTGGGTCTCTATTATGCTGCGTACTTTCTCATTGCTCAACAATCATTCACCACCCACCCCCACCCCACCCCCCCCCCCCCCCCCCACCTCCCCCCCCCCTCTCCGAAAGTTTCAGTTACTAAGTAGAAAAAAATTTGACTAAGTTGTTGGACCACAACCTCTTCAATTTTCTTTGCTTATCACAATTATATTAAAAAGCCCATTGTAAAGGTAATTAAGAGAGCTACAACATTCCGTCATTGAAATATATAGTAAAAAACCTTTTTCTCTCAAATAAACGGTTGAAGGGTTAAAAAAGGGCTGAGAGGAGGCTGTCGATTGCGCTGCCACGCACTCTTTTAAACAAATCATATCTCCGTCAATTTTTTGTGTGTCAGATAAAAACAAAAATACCAAATGTGTTTGTCAGAACCAAATACCTAAATTTTTCATCCCTTTCAAGTTTTATACGTATCTTTAGTCATTTTAGAGGTATTATGAAATAAGGTGGTTTTTTTTTTTAAAATTTTGAAAATTGTTTTTAATCGTGACTTTGTGGATAAATAATTGTGTCCAGAAGTCAGCATAAACTGATACAATCTATCAAACTCTTCATATTAAAGTTAATTCTAGGCGGAAGCCGATTAATTTTATTTTTGGTGGAAATCCACTTATGAAACCCATTGATTTGTAAGAAATAAACATTAGTTGCTCCTCTTATTGGCAATACAGACTCACTTACTTTACGTGCCAAAAGGACGTTTAATAGTGCTCATTTTAAAGCTTATTTCAAGCACTACAAAACTATTTTTTATTAGAATGCCTAAAATGCATCTGCTCGACCGCTAGATGGCATTGACAATCATCGATTTAATTTTCAGACAAAATAATATATCGGGGCTTTGATCTTTAATATCTAGCTATAAGTATGCCACTCTTAGACAATACTTTATAAAAAACCAAATTGTGCATTTTATTACCTGCCTACTATTTTGTTTTTAATAAAACTTTTGATAAAAACGTTTATTTTTTGAGAGATATTTGCCAAAAAATCCGATGAAATCGTGAAAAAAAATGACGAATTTTCAATTGCCAGTTACTTGAAAAGCCCTAAATTGGATTTTTCAAAAAAACTTAATAGATGATTTTTTGCTTAAAATTGATGGCCTTATATCGATATCCGAGGTTATATTTTGAAAACAAAAATAATGTCACCCCCGAGAAGGGGTGGTTGCGGAGTTCAAATTATTTTTCACTTTTGAATTTTTTAAGGGATAATATTTAAGTTGAACCTAATTTCCAAACATTTTTATGCAAATTTGGGTCACAGTAAAAAAATTCGGAGCAATAATAGCTTCTATGACCACTAATTATACTGAAAGTTACATCAGAGTCTCATAAATCTTCTGGCTTGGTTGGAAAAAAGTAGATTTCACATGGAGCTGTTATCCTTGAATTTTTATATATTCAATGTTCTTGCATGCTTGTAAAAATTTGGAGCTACATACACGTTCACTTTCCTAATATTCAATGGGCACAATCTTTAAACCTTAATGAGTTGAAAAAAGTGTAAGAACATTAAACAGTTGTTAATTACCTATTCTTAAAGTGTTCTTTTATATTTGTACACAGTGAAAATAGTTGAGTCAAAAAGGTGCAATTTTGGAATTGCACTAAAATTTAATTCTCCGGTATTTCACAGAATTAAATCAAAAATACAAATTTTTTTTATTTGTCAAGCATTATTTTGATTATTTTTCCTACTTTCTTGTTCTCTTCAAGTTGCAAGATGATTATATAAAAAGTGGAAAAATTAAATGTTACATATCTCAGTTGTTTTTTATTGTAGGCCCAAAGAAAACGAAAAGAATTTA
>NW_025789979.1:0-5517 GCF_021130785.1 Homalodisca vitripennis
AAAGGGTTTTTAAATTTACAATTGCAACTGAATTTTCCCTTTCCCAAACCCCTAGCACACGGGAAAACAGCAGAGAAGTTGGGTTTAAGGTGGTAAATTGCGTACTTGCCACAAAGAATTTGCCAAAAGCCTGTAAGACCAAATTTGACCAATGTAACCTTTTTAAATTGTAAACTACAATAATATAAATGATAAGATTGTGCAATATACGAGTATATTTAGGAAGTGCAGATGTATTGTATAGAAGGGTTTACGAAATACCTTTTTTAACAATTTGTTTTGAAAACATTAAACGAAAATAAAAAAATTGATCGTAAACTAATTTCAATAATATTAAAACTTGCAAAACAATTTATTAGGAATAAAGTTAATACATCATAATACGAGTATCTAGGTAAATGCCAAACAGAAAACCCTATTAAAACAAGACAGCAACAGTAGACTAGCCGGTAACAAAATACACAAACCTGAGAACTCTGGTCTAGAAGTTACCGTGACGTAATTACATTTGTAGTAACTCTAGAGTTGCAATATTGTTGGAACATCAGTTAGTTTACTTTGATTATTTCTATTTTTTATTTCCAACATAAGAATGCTGTAATATTATATAAGAAGTCTACTTTAATAACATAAAGCATTAATATATAAATATATTAACAAATCAAGAATGGCTAATCAATTACTTTTACTGTCTTCCACGTACACAAGAAAGTAAAGTTTGGAAATAATCCGATAAGTAATTCACACAAAATATACTCTGATAGAGGTTTTCTATAAGAATAGGTTACAACTAAACAAATATAGGGACATAGCATTGATCAAATTTGGAACACGTTTAGAAACCAAAAACTGGATAAAATGTAAAATTATATACAATTTCCGTAACAAAGAGAAAAAAATTTTGATAAAAATCCTAAACTTTTTCAAATATTGTAGCTAAGGTGGGCAAGTATTGATGAAATAAACGATGATTGATTGATGACGTGAATGTTGTGTTTATGTTAAGTTCACGTTCCCCTTAGTGCAAAGTAAGGAATCTGACAAGGTACTAAAACATTTTAGTGCACCTGATAAGCAGTGAGAATCCCTATTCACCTTGATAAATACTATTTTTGTTTTTATTTTGTAGTCTATGTGTCTCTGGTGTGGGAACAATATAAAGCTTTTGAAAAAATTTTGAGATTCTTCGTCACCGACTTTTATAGATAACTTCGGCGAATATGACTTCAGATTTCAGGAGTCTAGTCTGTTACAGCGTCATACTAGATATACTGCAGTAAGGTAGGTGACCTGAAGCTAAATTGCTCCAGTTTCAAATACCTTCTAACCGCATGGCATGATTATTCACTATAAATAAATCATCAGATACTCCAGACCGATCTTCATAAATAATTAAATATATGGTGTAGTATTTTTATTATAAAACGCAAACCACACAATGTATTAAGTATAAAACCTGAGAGATTTTTTAAACTTTCCATCACAACTATTTTACTTTAATATTTTAATTATTTTATAAAATAATAAATTAGAATTTCAAACTTAAATTTTGTTTTATTTGTACGCCTATTAAAGGTTTATCGATTTGATAAAGCTTTAATGTTAAAATAAAACTAAAGCAATAAAATAAAAATGAAATTACTATCACTTATATATACTTCTTGTTTCAAAAAATGAAGCAGTTTTGATTCAAACAAGCCCGGTATATAGCGAAACAGTATTAAATATTTTAGCATAGTCATTTGCTTGGGAAGGTTTAATTACACATTTTTCCTTACAGATTTTATATAAAAAGAGTTTATGATCTCGCCGGTGCCACCATCCCCCACCCACTTCGGGGAAACAAAATGAGAAAAAAAGTTAAACTTTCGATTTCTATCAGTTGGATCCCGTATACGTTTTCACGTCTTTTACGTGGGCCGTTTGAGTTTTGTTTGTCGAACGTTCTTTCAACTCGACGATATTTGGGCCTTTAAACCTAACTACTTCAAAGGGGCCTACAAAACGAGGCGCCAGCTTCGATGCGTACGCGTCAGGAGCTGAAGACAGGGTATGATGTCTTTTCCAGACCAACTGTCCAACACGGAGGTTATGATCTCGTCGTCCGAGGTCATAATATCGAGACTGCCTCTGGAAGGCACGGGCTAAGTTTGCGATGACAGCTTTGATAAATCTTTTTAAATTCTTCCATTCATTGCTCGTGTCGTTCTTCTCGTGTAGTTATTTCCTGGTCGCCGGTGTAATCAAATGCAGGTCCACATATTGCTTTAGGCAGTCTCAACTCGCGTCCAAAGTTAAGCATGGCTGGCGTGAAATTTGTTGATTCGTGTTCGCTGTGTTTAATGCATATCTAAATTCACTTAGTTTAGCATCCCACGATCGGTGGTCTTCACCAACGAATTGCGATATCAAGGTTTTGATGACGCGGTTAGAACGTTCTACTGGATTGCTCTGAGGACTATAAGGGGCCGTCAGTTGACAGTCGACGTTCCAGTCCCTACAAAGATCCCGAAAAATTTTTGAAACAAATTGTGACCCATTATCGGTTATTAAAACGCTGGGTGCACCGTATCTGAACAAAATAATCTCTTTGAAATTCTTTACCACATTAGCTGCCGTGGCCGATCTAAGTGGACTAAGTTCTAACCACTTGCTGTAGTAATCTTGACATACTAGTATAAACCGATTTCCACTCTTCGATCGTGGCAAGGGGCCCACTATATCTGCGGTAACCGTATACCACGGACCTTGTGGCTTACGAAAGTACATTTCCCGGCGGGCTTCGTTTGTTCAACTTTATATCGTTGACATATCAGGCATTTTTTTAAGCATGCCTTTACATCACGAAACCAACCTGACCAGTAATAACATTGGGAGAGCTTTAAAGCGGTTTTTCTAACACCCAAATGACCTGCAGTTTCTTTATCGTGATTTTCTTGCAGTACTTTCGGGCGGTCTTCTTCGCGAACACACATTTTCCAGTGGGCTTGTCCGCGTCCGTTATTTCCTTTTACTACTATTCGACGATAGAGGTTCCCATCTTTTATAATTAGATTCGAGTCCACCCTTTGTGGCCATCATGTATAGCCTTTTATACCATCGGTTCCTATTAACCATCACTACATCATTGGATTCATCCGTAATTTCTTCCTGACGTGGTCTTCTGTTTACCTGCCTTCTTTCCTGAGCTGAACAATTTTCAGCCGTAAACGATCCTATATGTTCAGTTCTGTTGTTCATAGACTGGGTTTCTAGTATAGTATCTTTGTTTAATATGTGTATTATCGATCAAGCGAATATTGTGTTCGACTATTGTTGTTTTACTCCTAACATGATCGAATTTAGGCATCTCCTCTCTTAGACATTGTTCTAAATCCTCATGTTCATCTTCTGATAGCTGATTTAATCCGCTAACATCCCCTACATCACTCTTCTTTAAGAATATATTACGTTCATGTTGCGTCTGGGGATGGAACTCATGTCAGCAACCCCAACGATTTAATCGAATCGACACCACAACTATCAGGTCCGAAGTAAGTGACGGCACGCAAAGTGCCTCAAAACGTATGCGTCGTATCTCTATAGGAGATCAAGCCTTCGAACGTATAATATTCTTCTAACGATGTCTGTGAGCCATCACCCATTCGGATTTTCATCGGGCGTTTAAATGGTACATTTCCGTTTCTTCTCAAATGCTCAGCTAGTCTCTTTCCTATCATCGAAATCGTTGCCCAGTACCTATTAGAGCAGAAAATATGCTACCGTAGATTTCTATTTCGATGTGTGGTCTGCTGTCCATGTTTCTGCTACTCTGTACAGATCCAGAGTATCCAGTTTTACTTAGTTTATCGATTCTTTTCGAGGCCGCTGGATCGCTTGACGTACGTTGGCACCAGCGTTCCTTAGCTTCGGGCTCTAGGCGAGGTAGGCGCGATTCCGAGGGAGCTAGTGTTTACATTTAGTTTTTATTTAGTTTATCGTTTCTTTTCGAGGCCGCTGGTCGCTTGACGTACGTTGGCACCGGCGTTCCTTAGCATCGGGCAAGACGTAATTTAGTTAAGCTTTTAATTAGTTAAGCTTTTATTTAGTTAAGCTTTTATTTAGTTTATCGTTTCTTTTCGAGGCCGCTGGGTCGCTTGACGTACGTTGGCACCAGCGTTCCTTAGTTTTTGAGCTCTAGGCGAGCTAGGCACGATTTCGAGCGAGCTAGTGTTTATATTTAGCTTTTATTTAGTTTACCGTTTCTGTTCGAGGCCGCTGGGGCGCTTGACGTACGTTGGCACCAGCGTTTCCCTTTGTTTCCCAGCTCTAGGCGAGCTAGGCACGATTTCGAGCGAGCTAGTTGTTTTTTATTTAGCTTTTATTTAGTTTACCGTTTCTGTTTGAGGCCGCTGGGTCCTTGACGTACGTTGGCACCAGCGTTCCTTAGTTTCGAGCTCTAGGCGAGCTAGGCACGATTTCGAGCGAGCTAGTGTTTATATTTAGCTTTTATTTAGTTTACCGTTTTCTGTTCGAGGCCGCTGGGTCGCTTTACGTACGTTGGCACCAGCGTTCCTTAGTTCGAGCTCTAGGCGAGCTAGGCACGATTTCGAGCGAGCTAGTGTTTATATTTTTAGCTTTTATTTAGTTTACCGTTTCTGTTCGAGGCCGCTGGGTCGCTTGACGTACGTTGGCACCAGCGTTCCTTAGTTTTTGAGCTCTGGGCGAGCTAGGCGCGAGCTCGAGCGAGCTAGTGTTTGCATTTAGTTTTTTTTTTAGTTCATCGATTCTTTTCGAGGCCGCTGGGTCGCTTGACGTACGTTGGCACCAGCGTTCCTTAGTTTCGAGCTCTGGGCGAGCTAGGCGCGAGCTCGAGCGAGCTAGTGTTCGCATTTAGTTTTTATTTAGTTCATCGATTCTTTTCGAGGCCGCTGGGTCGCTTGATGTACGTTGGCCCAGCGTTCCTTACTTTCGAGCTCTAGTCGAGCTAGGTGTGATTTTGAGCGAACTAGCGTTCGCATTTTAGATTTATTTAGCCGCATTAAAATTGCAAATTGAGCTGTCTAATATGAAAGTTAAAAGCTACAGCTAAAAGAAACCGAAGAATTAATTAGATTTTTGTATTATCAGAAAAAAATCATTGCTCTAACATGTACGTATAGGAGAATATTGTACAGTTTTTTTATAAATGTTTGAACAATGTAAAGAGCTCAATTTTCAAAATTAATTTTTTCTCCTGTCTATTAAGTACTCAATAGCGTATCATTATACGAAGGGGAAATGTTTCACGCTTTAAAAAAATCTTCAGAGCATTTAAAACAGATACAAGCACATGTTTTAATTTTTCATACATATATTTTATACAATTTAAAATTGCTGAAAAAACAGAAGAAGATGTAGAACAAGTGAGGGAATATAATAAAGAGTATAGTTCACGGTACAGGAAGTTGGGAGGGGGGAGGAAAGCCCGGTCCCATGAGGAAAAGGTGTGTGGAGTTAATCATTCCCTGGACGGCCATTATATTTACTGGACAAAAG
>NW_025789980.1:0-6312 GCF_021130785.1 Homalodisca vitripennis
AAAATTATCCCTTTAGCTTAAGGATAAAACCAAACTTACATTTTTATGATATGCAACTGCTGCTTCCATGTTTGCAAAGAACTATATAAGTAATATCTCAATGCGTTAAGGGTTTTCAATTTTACAGGCTGCAGTATAATAAGCGGCCACTAAGACTATCAAATCAGCAAACCAAATGATCAATTAGAAATAGCTAAACTTGTCTTATTATAGTTATTTAACCCTTTTAAAAACCCCCAGCCAATTTTCCATGGACTTGCCAGAAAGCCCATGGCGATAAGGGACCGTAGTGCAGAATTGAGGGAAAATACATCTAGTTTTCTTATTTTTGAAGATAATTTTTAGATTTTGTTTTACATTGTTCACAAATAAGTGTACTCTTAGATGTAATAGTTAAAAATTACTTTTACAGAATGATATGTTTTTTTTAGGCGTATATATACATAAATATTTTTTATATTTTTTATAGTTTGGACATACATAAAGGGTAGAAAAAAAAATTGTAGCCCCTGAAAAAATGAAGCAATTTGTTGTACATATATTTCTTACTACACACACAATTTTTGAAGAACTTTCCTTGATAAATGCAGGAGATATATCCAATTAATTGTATTACTGCATAAGCACTTCTTCATATATTTCCACATACACGTCAGTAGAAGTATACAGATATGTATACTTGTTTTTTCACTTTTGAAATAATAACAATTGTAAAATAACACAAACTAATTGTAATAGTTTGTAAGACTAAAACTTGTTTAATTTTTCAAAAAAGTAAAAGAAATAATATTTACAATATATACATTTTATATAAACAACTCAATTCATTGTCTTCAAAAATAGCACATTCACCACTAATAATAGTGTTTATCAAAGTGTTTTCACTCACTGGTAACTTTTCTCTCCACGACGTTTACTCATGTTTTTTACTAATAATACAATAAATCACAGGAAAATCAACCGCTTTCAATCACGCAAACTAATTGAGGTTATAAGTCAGCATACAACAATGCAACTGAAGTCGTCTGACAGCTGACATTGACAAATAAACTACGCTCAACGATGACGAAATACGATGCCAATTGGAAGGTTTATTGTTTTTGCATGTAGCCCGTTTCTTCACCGACTACTATACCGAAACTGATGGCATTTGGACATATTATTAGCCAGCTACATTAAATTCTCGAGACGTCCGGTATATCGGACGTTGGGCGTTTTAGCTAGACCATCTCTGTCCGATATATCGGACTGCCGGGGCTAAAAGGGTTAAAATCCTAACAACCTCTAACAATCAAACAATTAGAACTTAAAATATAAAAAAACTCATAAATAATAATAAAATGATAACATACAAAATATTTATAATAATACGAAATATGCATAATTATTTATATGTTTTCTCCTGGGTAGTAATGATTAACACGTTCGCTACCGAGCGTCACGTATGTGTGACGCATGGGTGTTTTCTAGTGGACCAAATACGAAACGTGTAGTTTCACTACAGGCCAGTGCAAAAGTAAACTACCATAACCTCAGACTGAACCTCTTTTTTTGTTAAAACTCATTTATATTTCAAATTTATGTCAATTAAAAAATGCTTAATTTACTATATTAACCATTTTTTTAGTTCTAAGGTTCTTTTTTTACGTCACGCATGCGTGACGTCGGGCCACAGCGTTGTGATAATCTGCTGCAGACCGACCGTCACATATGTGTGACTGTCAAGAAAAATGTGTATTTAGAAAATCTATTACACATCTATATTGCCATTTTTAAATTTTATTTTTGTTGTTGTTTTGAATAAAAACGATATTGTACAAAAAAACTTGTGTTTATTTTACAAACTACATATATAGGCTAAACGAGATGAATAAAAAAGAACAAGTTTTTAGTTCTTGATTACTCCTTATGCCAATCTCCAAAACATGGGGCTGCGCAAAGTCCAATTTTGTTGTCACTGTTATCTGTGCAAACTTCACAAAAGTAAATGGTTGCCTTCCTCTTCTTCTGAGTCTTGAAGCACTGACGACATCTTACTCTTCGGTCCCCCTTCACGAGTCTGTGCTGTTCATTAGGCCTAGGGCGAACAGGGCGTTATGGCGTTGGCTGTACTTGAAGGAAGTGTGCTATGATTGTGTTTCTTAAATCCAAAAAAGGTTATCTTACTTCCCCGGTTCTTGCATAGAATGTACTTGCTATTCCAGAGAGATGCATCAAGGAGGTGGAAAAATATTTTGACATACCAACGAAGTGACTTCCTTGGAGTACTATAATATGAAATCATTTGATCACAGCGATCAATGCCACTCATGTTCTTGTTATATGCAAGTACCATTGAGGGTTTGGTTATGGTTTCACCTCTTTTGTTAATTACTTCTTCTGTTCCGGGTCCATGGGGTTGTGGAAATTGTCAAAACATTGCGTTTGTCCTTCCATTTCATAACGGTTACACTTCCTTTTTGGCGACTTATACATTCACCCTTCTTCAGTTTTGCCGTGATGATCTGCTGCGGATTTCCTGCTCGATTTGTTTGTAAAGTACCACAAACATTGGTTTTGCACTGCATCAAGTGCTCTGCAAGGTCCACACTGTTGTAAAAGTTGTCTAGGAACAATGCATGTCCCTTACCTATGTAATCCTGCATCAAGCGAGTAACAACTTCAAAGGAATGTCCTTTTACGGGGTCTGATATCGTACCTTTGCCTGTGTATACGAGAATATTTAAAATATATCCATCTGGAGTGCAAAGCTCATAAAGCTTAATGCCATATTTGTGGCGCTTGTTTTTGATATATTGTCTAAAAGACAATCTTCCCCGCCACAATACCATGGCCTCATCAAGTGACAGATTCTTCCCAGGACTGTAGGCTCTTGTGAAATTCGTCAAAAGATGCTGCAGTACATTTTTTATTTTATGCAGTTTGTCATCTGCAGAATCAACATTAGGGTTATAAAAACATAAACATCTAAGTATCCGCCTCAAACCTATTTCTGGACATGGTTTTACCAAAGATGGGGTGGTCATAAAGCTCACAAGTTGACCAGCAGTGCTTCATGGAAGGGAAGTGCAAGTTTCCCATCAGTATGGAGAGGCCTAAAAATTTCTTAAATTCCTCTAAATTTACAGGCTTCCACCATCGCATGTTTGAATGCTTGGTAGTAGGAGTTCCCTGAACAAATAAGGCACGAGTATTTATCCAAGCTACAATTTTCTTTAACAGATCTTCATCAAATATATTTAAAAATATTTCAACAGGATCTGTCGATTGAATGTGTATCTGTTCTTGCCCAGTAAAATTGTGGACCTGAGGTTCATTCTTTGTGTCAGTCCAAACACCTTGTTTACTCTGATAATCATCATGGATGTTTTTAAACAACAAACAACACGTTTGGATCATTGGAAATGTTTTCAAGATTCATTACATCATCATGTACTTCTTCGAATTGAACCTCTATGTCATCTGCTAAAGGGCTATTTGGGTTTAGGCCCAAGTCAACGTACATATTTATTGGTTCAAAATGATCACCCTCATCACTAGATGAACTTGGAATGTCTGAGTCAGGAACATACTCAGAGGCACCGTCAGAACTAAATAATTCATCACTGTCATCTTCGTCCATCTCACGATCGATTTCGCTCACAGACATAAAAGGTCTCTTCCTTTCACCCATCGCACGATAAAACAAAAAGCAGTTCAGTTTTAACTACAAAAGCACATATAAATCTTCCACTGTTATAGGTTAGACAACACACGAGGATTGGAAATATTACACAGAAAACCAGGTTTGCCAATACGATTCCCCCGCATAACAAAAATAAAAATCCCACGCTCAGACCATGCGACCAGTATATGTGACGGACTTTCCCCCACTGACCGACATGCAATAATATAGTTGGAAAAGTAGACCGACTGGCAACCAAAAAATATTTAGTAATACAATCCGTGTGTCACAAATACGTGACGTCGGGCTATAGTTTTGTGCCCCGAGAGTCACACATGTGTGACGTTGGTCTATGGTATGAATCGGTGCGTCACAAATACGTGACGTCGGTCTATTTTAAAAGTCCAATTTTAGAGTCGGTAGCAAAACGTGTTAACCGCTTTTGAGCAGTTGTTGAAGCACCTTCTCTAAAAAATTTACTTCTCTTCTGTACAAATACTCGCAGAGATTATCTGCAAGCAGGTCAGCTGATATGCCACTTTTAAGCTTTTGTTCAAGGTCCTCCACGAATCAGTATCGGTTTGTTATATTGAAAGTTAGGTACTTTGGGATTATACCGACCACACCCAGACATGAATCGTTATTTCACATTTCGTTTCTACTGATTACTAGATTAGCGTAGAACAATATTTCGTCAATATAAAACAGAATTGTCTTATCGCAAACACCTCCCCATCCTCAGACAGAGGTCAAAGTCGAGCGTCTAGTAGATAACGTGATTGCAGAGTCTCGCCGCCCGTTCAGCTGGTGCAATCGCTTTGTTGTACTTCCGTGTTTTACCTCTACATTTCTCCAAACACAAAAATTCAACAAAAACAAACATTTACCAAACTAAACTTTTTATTAAAAAAAAAACTCAAAACTTGTTTTTATTCTTGATCACATTCCGCCACCCAAAATGCGAGTGCCTCGATGTCGACGAAAGAAAAACATCCCTCGAGATAGTACCTATCAGTAAAATATCAAATTCTAGAGGGGCTAATCAGAAATATAAATTGAATTGTAATGGAAAGGCAATGATGTACCGTGCAAATCACGTGATGCCGCGCGGCCTGCCGTAATCAGGATTCTCGAGAAAGATAAGATAACAGCGACAACAATACCGATCACAATACCTGGAAATGCTTGTAAGTTTGTAATTTTGTAATTGAAGAGTTGTTTTTTCGTTCTATCATGTTTGTTTCTATAAATTTCTATTTTTGTGTTCTTCATACTGGTGTGGTCGGTATAATCCCAAAGTACCGAAAGTTATAATTAAATAATATCATTTGTCAATATCTATTTAAAAAACCGGGTCCGCTTATCGTACTCTACTCTCATATTGTTTAAAATTAATTCAAACAATGTAAAATCATCTGTGTAGTATTTAAGTAATGGCTGCAACTATGATGGTGATTACCTTGTTATTTGTCAAACTATCAGATATGCATTGCTTAAAATGATTAGATGTTTTACAAGTTGCTTTTTGTACACACACACACACACACATATATATATATATATATACTAGCTGTTTCCCGCGGCTTCGCACGCTTTTCGTAAGTTTTGCCCGCGTATGAGCATTTCTGGTTGAAGTAAATTATATTTCCAACCCCGATGTAATTTTACCTTGATGTCACGATCAAGAAAAATATGTCAAAAATGTATTGTACATGCATAATGTATTTTATTACAAAGTGGTCTACCACTCAACCTTTAAGTTCAACCAAAAATTTAGTTTAGACAATTATACATCATAACTTAGCGCCTTCAAATAGTGTTTCACTGTTTAATATACGTATCTATCTCGTAATTGCAGGTTATAATGTGCAGGCGCTTTGAAAACTTTTCTTCATTTTATTCGTTTATATTCACGACATAAGCGAATAATTCAGATAATAACTATCCTATCTTCTAAGTTAGACTAAATTACGGATACATGTGAAATTTGATTGAAATTGGTTCAGTCATTTTGGAGTTTATTGGGAACATACATCGTGACTCAAGATTTTTATATATATAAGATATATATATAAAATATAGTTTTTTAACTCATCATTACATTATTACTTTTTAGATATAAAACAATACCAGAACTGTAGGCCTACCATAACATTAAATACCTAAAATGTATTTGTTATTTTGGTTTGTTCCGTACTTTACATTTAAAAAGAGATATCAATTATTTGGTAGTCATGGTGGCCATTTATCATGCTGCATCCATTTTAGAAGACATCTGAGGTTAGTTGATTAGCATGTACTAAGTTATCCTATTTTATAACTAAAATTTTTAGATGAAGTAAATTGGAAATGCCCACTATAACTTTAACAATTCTTAACTGTTCATAACTCGATTGAAATCCAGACAGTTACCATAAAAAATCTCCACAAAATGTAATAGGGTAATGAAGTAAAGCAGTGGTCTTAACCTAAGGGTAAACTATAACCTATTTTGTATTATAGATGTATTTATTACTTACGTGATCTATCTTTATTCCAAGCATGACAAGTAATTGGATTCAAGAAAAAACTGTGTTTTCACTCATAATTAGAGAAACTAACAATACACGATAACTTTAAAAACGATTCAACCACACCTTTATCCTGAT
>NW_025789981.1:0-21981 GCF_021130785.1 Homalodisca vitripennis
TTTTTCGAGTTTTTTTCTACTGTTGAATTCTATCTTGGATTTTTGGTTTCTACCCAACCTAACAATATTCACTTTTTATGTCTTCGGTACTAGTCTTACGAATTTTTCATTCTTCCTAAAGGTCTGATTTTAAAAGGGTTTTGAGGCAAGAGCCGATGAATTACAGCAAAATGTAGTTTAAGCAATTTTGTACAGAATATAATTCTTTAATGTAAATTTATTTATCGTCAAATTTTGATTTACATTGAAATCACCCGATATTGTTATTTAATTAATATACTACCTAAAATAAGGAACATTACTCTACTATTAGTTTTAAAATTATGTTTCGTTCGGAAATTAAAATATATTGAAATCTCTAAGTATGCATTTTGGTCCCATCAAGTTACCACTATATGTTTACCAGTTTTAATACACTAGCACTTTTCATTCACACTTGCGGCGGCAAATGTTTAGGACAGTATATTTTTTAACCCATATCACTCTGGAATTTATATATAAATTTGTGTTTATTTTATAATAAAAGTATTTTTGAGAGGTCCTAATGGATGTTTTATTAAATTTAGTATATAAAGTGTTTCAGTTGTAGACGGTATTATCAGTTATTGGATTGAATTGTCAGAATATTTAAAAAATAATTTATACGTTAACACGTTTAGAATGCAATATTATTTGCTTAAGTCGTTACGAACCTGGCGCTGCGCTCGTGAGACGAGTTTCCTTGCTGCGGACGGCATCTAGCGCTTATAGTTAACAGAACTGCCGCCAGAGTGCTCCACTGTCAATTGGAAATCCCGTTATTTTAAGAATAATTATGTAAATATACATTATTTAATAGAAATAAAATTACATTAGCTAATTTAAAAAGCGTTGCTAAGCAATTGTGCATAACTATAATTTAATAAATTACTATATTTAACATTACATTAGGCTCTAAAGATGGCAGCTCTCGGGCGGTACGTTGCGTGTGTTGCTCGCCATATATACATCAACGCGACTACTAGACTCCGGGAAGGACTGATGCATCTAAGTATCACAAATAATGTAAATTGACAACATAGATGTCAATGTGGTTCAGGTGCAATGTTTGTACGTCCTTTCCCATTTGTAACACTTGAAAAAATATATATAGAAAAAAAATATTTTTTTCGACTTTTTTTCTACTGTTGAATTCTATCTTGGATTTTTGGTTTCTACCAACCTAACAATATTCACTTTTTATGTCTTCGTAGTCTTACGAATTTTTCATTCTTCCTAAAGGTCTGATTTTAAAAGGGTTTTGAGGCAAGAGCCGATGAATTACAGCAAAATGTAGTTTAAGCAATTTTGTACAGAATATAATTCTTTAATGTAAATTTATCGTCAAATTTGATTTACATTGAAATCACCCGATATTGTTATTTTAATAATATACTACCTAAAATAAGGAACATTACTCTACTATTAGTTTTAAATTATGTTTCGTTCGGAAATTAAATATATTGAAAACTCTAAGTATGCATTTTGGTCCCACAAGTTAGACTATATGTTTACCAGTTTTAATACACTAGCACTTTTCATTCACACTTGCGGCGGCAAATGTTTAGGACAGTATATTTTTACCCATATCACTCTGGAATTTATATATATTTGTGTTTATTTTATAATAAAAGTATTTTGAGAGGTCCTAATGGATGTTTTATTAAATTTAGTATATAAAGTGTTTCAGTTGTAGACGGTATTATCAGTTATTGGATTGAATTGTCAGAATATTTAAAAAATAATTTATACGTTAACACGTTTAGAATGCAATATTATTTGCTTAAGTCGTTACGAACCTGGCGCTGCGCTCGTGAGACGAGTTCCTTGCTGCGGACGGCATCTAGCGCTTATAGTTAACAGAACTGCCGCCAGAGTGCTCCACTGTCATTGGAAATCCCGTTATTTTAAGAATAATTATGTAAATATACATTATTTAATAGAAATAAAATTACATTAGCTAATTTAAAAAGCGTTGCTAAGCAATTGTGCATAACTATAATTTAATAAATTACTATATTTAACATTACATTAGGCTCTAAAGATGGCAGCTCTCGGGCGGTACGTTGCGTGTGTTGCTCGCCATATATACATCAACGCGACTACTAGACTCCGGGAAGGACTGATGCATCTAAGTATCACAAATAATGTAAATTGACAACATAGATGTCAATGTGGTTCAGGTGCAATGTTTGTACGTCCTTTTCCCATTTGTAACACTTGAAAAAATATATATAGAAAAAAAAAATATTTTTTTCGACTTTTTTTCTACTGTTGAATTCTATCTTGGATTTTTGGTTTCTACCAACCTAACAATATTCACTTTTTATGTCTTTCGTAGTCTTACGAATTTTTCATTCTTCCTAAAGGTCTGATTTTAAAAGGGTTTTGAGGCAAGAGCCGATGAATTACAGCAAAATGTAGTTTAAGCAATTTTGTACAGAATATAATTCTTTAATGTAAATTTATCGTCAAATTTGATTTACATTGAAATCACCCGATATTGTTATTTAATTAATATACTACCTAAAATAAGGAACATTACTCTACTATTAGTTTTAAATTATGTTTCGTTCGGAAATTAAATATATTGAAAACTCTAAGTATGCATTTTGGTCCCACAAGTTACACTATATGTTTACCAGTTTTAATACACTAGCACTTTTCATTCACACTTGCGGCGGCAAATGTTTAGGACAGTATATTTTTACCCATATCACTCTGGAATTTATATATATTTGTGTTTATTTTATAATAAAAGTATTTTGAGAGGTCCTAATGGATGTTTTATTAAATTTAGTATATAAAGTGTTTCAGTTGTAGACGGTATTATCAGTTATTGGATTGAATTGTCAGAATATTTAAAAAATAATTTATACGTTAACACGTTTAGAATGCAATATTATTTGCTTAAGTCGTTACGAACCTGGCGCTGCGCTCGTGAGACGAGTTCCTTGCTGCGGACGGCATCTAGCGCTTATAGTTAACAGAACTGCCGCCAGAGTGCTCCACTGTCATTGGAAATCCCGTTATTTTAAGAATAATTATGTAAATATACATTATTTAATAGAAATAAAATTACATTAGCTAATTTAAAAAGCGTTGCTAAGCAATTGTGCATAACTATAATTTAATAAATTACTAAATTTAACATTACATTAGGCTCTAAAGATGGCAGCTCTCGGGCGGTACGTTGCGTGTGTTGCTCGCCATATATACATCAACGCGACTACTAGACTCCGGGAAGGACTGATGCATCTAAGTATCACAAATAATGTAAATTGACAACATAGATGTCAATGTGGTTCAGGTGCAATGTTTGTACGTCCTTTCCCATTTGTAACACTTGAAAAAATATATATAGAAAAAAAAATATTTTTTTCGACTTTTTTTCTACTGTTGAATTCTATCTTGGATTTTTGGTTTCTACCAACCTAACAATATTCACTTTTTTATGTCTTCGTAGTCTTACGAATTTTTCATTCTTCCTAAAGGTCTGATTTTAAAAGGGTTTTGAGGCAAGAGCCGATGAATTACAGCAAAATGTAGTTTAAGCAATTTTGTACAGAATATAATTCTTTAATGTAAATTTATCGTCAAATTTGATTTACATTGAAATCACCCGATATTGTTATTTTAATAATATACTACCTAAAATAAGGAACATTACTCTACTATTAGTTTTAAATTATGTTTCGTTCGGAAATTAAATATATTGAAAACTCTAAGTATGCATTTTGGTCCCACAAGTTAGACTATATGTTTACCAGTTTTAATACACTAGCACTTTTCATTCACACTTGCGGCGGCAAATGTTTAGGACAGTATATTTTTACCCATATCACTCTGGAATTTATATATATTTGTGTTTATTTTATAATAAAAGTATTTTGAGAGGTCCTAATGGATGTTTTATTAAATTTAGTATATAAAGTGTTTCAGTTGTAGACGGTATTATCAGTTATTGGATTGAATTGTCAGAATATTTAAAAAATAATTTATACGTTAAACACGTTTAGAATGCAATATTATTTGCTTAAGTCGTTACGAACCTGGCGCTGCGCTCGTGAGACGAGTTCCTTGCTGCGGACGGCATCTAGCGCTTATAGTTAACAGAACTGCCGCCAGAGTGCTCCACTGTCATTGGAAATCCCGTTATTTTAAGAATAATTATGTAAATATACATTATTTAATAGAAATAAAATTACATTAGCTAATTTAAAAAGCGTTGCTAAGCAATTGTGCATAACTATAATTTAATAAATTACTAAATTAAACATTACATTAGGCTCTAAAGATGGCAGCTCTCGGGCGGTACGTTGCGTGTGTTGCTCGCCATATATACATCAACGCGACTACTAGACTCCGGGAAGGACTGATGCATCTAAGTATCACAAATAATGTAAATTGACAACATAGATGTCAATGTGGTTCAGGTGCAATGTTTGTACGTCCTTTCCCATTTGTAACACTTGAAAAAATATATATAGAAAAAAAAAATATTTTTTTCGACTTTTTTTCTACTGTTGAATTCTATCTTGGATTTTTGGTTTCTACCAACCTAACAATATTCACTTTTTATGTCTTCGTAGTCTTACGAATTTTTCATTCTTCCTAAAGGTCTGATTTTAAAAGGGTTTTGAGGCAAGAGCCGATGAATTACAGCAAAATGTAGTTTAAGCAATTTTGTACAGAATATAATTCTTTAATGTAAATTTATCGTCAAATTTGATTTACATTGAAATCACCCGATATTGTTATTTAATTAATATACTACCTAAAATAAGGAACATTACTCTACTATTAGTTTTAAATTATGTTTCGTTCGGAAATTAAATATATTGAAAACTCTAAGTATGCATTTTGGTCCCACAAGTTAGACTATATGTTTACCAGTTTTAATACACTAGCACTTTTCATTCACACTTGCGGCGGCAAATGTTTAGGACAGTATATTTTTACCCATATCACTCTGGAATTTATATATATTTGTGTTTATTTTATAATAAAAGTATTTTGAGAGGTCCTAATGGATGTTTTATTAAATTTAGTATATAAAGTGTTTCAGTTGTAGACGGTATTATCAGTTATTGGATTGAATTGTCAGAATATTTAAAAAATAATTTATACGTTAACACGTTTAGAATGCAATATTATTTGCTTAAGTCGTTACGAACCTGGCGCTGCGCTCGTGAGACGAGTTCCTTGCTGCGGACGGCATCTAGCGCTTATAGTTAACAGAACTGCCGCCAGAGTGCTCCACTGTCATTGGAAATCCCGTTATTTTAAGAATAATTATGTAAATATACATTATTTAATAGAAATAAAATTACATTAGCTAATTTAAAAAGCGTTGCTAAGCAATTGTGCATAACTATAATTTAATAAATTACTAAATTAAACATTACATTAGGCTCTAAAGATGGCAGCTCTCGGGCGGTACGTTGCGTGTGTTGCTCGCCATATATACATCAACGCGACTACTAGACTCCGGGAAGGACTGATGCATCTAAGTATCACAAATAATGTAAATTGACAACATAGATGTCAATGTGGTTCAGGTGCAATGTTTGTACGTCCTTTCCCATTTGTAACACTTGAAAAAATATATATAGAAAAAAAAATATTTTTTTCGACTTTTTTTCTACTGTTGAATTCTATCTTGGATTTTTGGTTTCTACCAACCTAACAATATTCACTTTTTATGTCTTCGTAGTCTTACGAATTTTTCATTCTTCCTAAAGGTCTGATTTTAAAAGGGTTTTGAGGCAAGAGCCGATGAATTACAGCAAAATGTAGTTTAAGCAATTTTGTACAGAATATAATTCTTTAATGTAAATTTATCGTCAAATTTGATTTACATTGAAATCACCCGATATTGTTATTTTAATTAATATACTACCTAAAATAAGGAACATTACTCTACTATTAGTTTTAAATTATGTTTCGTTCGGAAATTAAATATATTGAAAACTCTAAGTATGCATTTTGGTCCCACAAGTTAGACTATATGTTTACCAGTTTTAATACACTAGCACTTTTCATTCACACTTGCGGCGGCAAATGTTTAGGACAGTATATTTTTACCCATATCACTCTGGAATTTATATATATTTGTGTTTATTTTATAATAAAAGTATTTTGAGAGGTCCTAATGGATGTTTTATTAAATTTAGTATATAAAGTGTTTCAGTTGTAGACGGTATTATCAGTTATTGGATTGAATTGTCAGAATATTTAAAAAATAATTTATACGTTAACACGTTTAGAATGCAATATTATTTGCTTAAGTCGTTACGAACCTGGCGCTGCGCTCGTGAGACGAGTTCCTTGCTGCGGACGGCATCTAGCGCTTATAGTTAACAGAACTGCCGCCAGAGTGCTCCACTGTCATTGGAAATCCCGTTATTTTAAGAATAATTATGTAAATATACATTATTTAATAGAAATAAAATTACATTAGCTAATTTAAAAAGCGTTGCTAAGCAATTGTGCATAACTATAATTTAATAAATTACTAAATTTAACATTACATTAGGCTCTAAAGATGGCAGCTCTCGGGCGGTACGTTGCGTGTGTTGCTCGCCATATATACATCAACGCGACTACTAGACTCCGGGAAGGACTGATGCATCTAAGTATCACAAATAATAATGTAAATTGACAACATAGATGTCAATGTGGTTCAGGTGCAATGTTTGTACGTCCTTTCCCATTTGTAACACTTGAAAAAATATATATAGAAAAAAAAAATATTTTTTTCGACTTTTTTTCTACTGTTGAATTCTATCTTGGATTTTTGGTTTCTACCAACCTAACAATATTCACTTTTTATGTCTTCGTAGTCTTACGAATTTTTCATTCTTCCTAAAGGTCTGATTTTAAAAGGGTTTTGAGGCAAGAGCCGATGAATTACAGCAAAATGTAGTTTAAGCAATTTTGTACAGAATATAATTCTTTAATGTAAATTTATCGTCAAATTTGATTTACATTGAAATCACCCGATATTGTTATTTTAATAATATACTACCTAAAATAAGGAACATTACTCTACTATTAGTTTTAAATTATGTTTCGTTCGGAAATTAAATATATTGAAAACTCTAAGTATGCATTTTGGTCCCACAAGTTAGACTATATGTTTACCAGTTTTAATACACTAGCACTTTTCATTCACACTTGCGGCGGCAAATGTTTAGGACAGTATATTTTTACCCATATCACTCTGGAATTTATATATATTTTTGTGTTTATTTTATAATAAAAGTATTTTGAGAGGTCCTAATGGATGTTTTATTAAATTTAGTATATAAAGTGTTTCAGTTGTAGACGGTATTATCAGTTATTGGATTGAATTGTCAGAATATTTAAAAAATAATTTATACGTTAACACGTTTAGAATGCAATATTATTTGCTTAAGTCGTTACGAACCTGGCGCTGCGCTCGTGAGACGAGTTCCTTGCTGCGGACGGCATCTAGCGCTTATTAGTTAACAGAACTGCCGCCAGAGTGCTCCACTGTCATTGGAAATCCCGTTATTTTAAGAATAATTATGTAAATATACATTATTTAATAGAAATAAAATTACATTAGCTAATTTAAAAAGCGTTGCTAAGCAATTGTGCATAACTATAATTTAATAAATTACTAAATTAAACATTACATTAGGCTCTAAAGATGGCAGCTCTCGGGCGGTACGTTGCGTGTGTTGCTCGCCATATATACATCAACGCGACTACTAGACTCCGGGAAGGACTGATGCATCTAAGTATCACACAAATAATGTAAATTGACAACATAGATGTCAATGTGGTTCAGGTGCAATGTTTGTACGTCCTTTCCCATTTGTAACACTTGAAAAAATATATATAGAAAAATATAAAATATTTTTTTCGACTTTTTTTCTACTGTTTGAATTCTATCTTGGATTTTTTGGTTTCTACCAACCTAAACAATATTCACTTTTTATGTCTTCGTAGTCTTACGAATTTTTCATTCTTCCTAAAGGTCTGATTTTAAAAGGGTTTTGAGGCAAGAGCCGATGAATTACAGCAAAATGTAGTTTAAGCAATTTTGTACAGAATATAATTCTTTAATGTAAATTTATCGTCAAAATTTGATTTACATTGAAATCACCCGATATTGTTATTTTAATAATATACTACCTAAAATAAGGAACATTACTCTACTATTAGTTTTAAATTATGTTTCGTTCGGAAATTAAATATATTGAAAACTCTAAGTATGCATTTTGGTCCCACAAGTTAGACTATATGTTTACCAGTTTTAATACACTAGCACTTTTCATTCACACTTGCGGCGGCAAATGTTTAGGACAGTATATTTTTACCCATATCACTCTGGAATTTATATATATTTGTGTTTATTTTATAATAAAAGTATTTTGAGAGGTCCTAATGGATGTTTTATTAAATTTAGTATATAAAGTGTTTCAGTTGTAGACGGTATTATCAGTTATTGGATTGAATTGTCAGAATATTTAAAAAATAATTTATACGTTTACACGTTTAGAATGCAAATATTATTTGCTTAAGTCGTTACGAAACCTGGCGCTGCGCTCGTGAGACGAGTTCCTTGCTGCGGACGGCAATTCTAGCGGTTATAGTTAACAGATACTGCCGCCCTAGAGATGCTCCACTGTTCACTTGGATAATCCCGTTATTTCTAAGAATAATTTATTGTAAATAATACAATTCATTCTAATAGAAATAAAAAATTACAAATTTAGCTAATTTCAAAAAGCTGTCGTTTGCTTAGAGGCAAATTGGTGCATAACTATAATGAAATAAATTACTATATTTAATTTTAACATTACATTACGCTCTAAAAAGATGGACAGCATCTCGGGCAGGTACGTTGCGTGTGTTGCCTCGCCATTATATAATCATCAACGTGTGGTAGGCAACGACAACCCTATATATAAATGGAAACGCGCTCTGGGCCGGAGAAACCGAGCCGAAATCCTGGGGCTGCGTTCAGGAAAAACTGCAGGCGCGTGGAAATGGGCAAGAACTCTCTCCGTCCATATGGCAGGCATTATTAGTAATGAATCTAACATCACTTTAAAACGCATCTTCTAGAACCTTAATAATATTTGATTCAGATTACCACTATTCATTTATTATTACAAAATGTGTAATATAAACTGCCTTTTTACCGTGGATTTTTATTTTCAGTTTTAAAGACAGATTTTTGTACAATATCAAGAATAGACTGAGTTTTTGTCTTGGTATTTGTACTTTATAAAGTTGGAATACGAAAGATGTCTCCTTGTAAGATTAAAATATTTCCAAGTGAAAAAAAAAAAAATAAAACAACATTTTTATTTGACAAGTATTTTATTTTAAAAGTAAACTACATAAAATTTAAAAACATCGACATACTTAATCTACGTGTTAGAAAAATAAAAATTTATTTTTACAAAATTTTGACCTTATTTCCTAAGTTGGATGTTTTTGTAATGTACAAAAGTTTTTTGTTTTGGAGTGTGATGAAGGGTATTATTTTAAAAAAAATAGTTTAATTACAGTTTTTAATTCAAAATAACCCGTGGCTGTCCAGTTGAATTGCCACCTTTGCTAAGTTAAATTAGCCCCTTGGAAAACACTAACCAGTAATCTGGTTTCAAACTCTCAATGTCAATCAGAAGTGGGTCGCCCATTTATTTGAGATAACTTGAATGCAAATTAACAAATCTTTTACATATTTTCAGTGCATCATTACTTGATGTTGTAATTAATTTACCCATTAGATTTAAAATCCATATAAAAAGTTAACTGTGGTTTCTAAGATCAGAATAAATTTTGGCATGGATGTACAGAACTACAATCGTTTACATTTAATAAATTTTTTCAATACGTACTTACTCAATGGACGCCACAAATATAGTATAAAATTTACATCCTTATAAAAACTAGTAACTTATCATAATTTTCCAATGATTATACATAGGCACTTCTCAATTTTCATAATCCAAAGGACAAAATCCAAATCGCACAACTTATCAGTATTAGATAGCTCAATGGAATGCCTTCTTCTCTGACAATAATCCTTCCTTCGCTTCTCCAGTGGCTGTCTGTATAGAGATGGAAAATAAAAAATTGTTGGAACTGCTTCATTTTTTAGGACAATTTCTTAGTGTGTTTATATGCAAAATTTAAAATTGGTAACTCATGTTCTTGTAAAATGTTTACTGTATAAAACAGTATTGTTTTGATGGGCTTAAATTTTTTTTCTCTTTGTCGCAGTAATCCAATTTTTTAGTAAAATTGTCATCATTTCAAAATGGAAAGCCAAACACAAAAAAACAAAATAATTAAAATTACAGGTAGCTGAAGAAACTCACAAAGTTTCCCATGATTATAAGAGTCGAAATAGGGTTCAGTATATACTGGTTTTTAGCCAATGACTTATAATTTTATGCATTTTATAAGTGCTATATACGACCGGACATTGATTAATCATTGGATCTAATGCGGATAAAATAATTTGAGTGATAAGCAATCGTTTTATTCAACTATATAATTATTGTTCATGATTAAAAAACGATAGCTTATTAATGTACTCATTATACAGTCCGCTTACGCACTTTTATAATATTTGGATAATCCAGTTATATAGATTTGGATTACAGAGACATAATATTGGTGGAAAAAATTACTATTTTGGAAGTTAAAAATAAATAATGACATGGTTGAATATAGTAAGATAGCTTACTCTGCTGACAAGAAATGGTGGCTGGCCTTTAGTCCATCTGGACGGTGCCAGTTGTACGCAAGACAGAGCAACTCTTCACAATGTCACGAAATAAACAAAACGAATTACCCCTAACATTGACCAATATGAAAGGGATAAAAAAAACTAGTTTGAGGTTGCTCAGATCAGACGTCGTCTTTGGCGGGAATAAACAGGAAGAGTTAGCCAACAATGCAAATAAAAACAATGTATTTGTTGTTTCGGCATGAAAAGGCGTGATGACGTCCCGTTGATCGCCCGCGTCAACTCGGTGAGGGTTTCTTGCCACTTTAAGCGCCTACAAAGTCCGATTGGATACACCAGTAACGCATCAGCTGTGTGCGACCGGAAAACACAACATGTGGCTTCATGGGCAGTAAGCGCGTTCAAGTTAGTATACGTTCGATGGGTGGTAGGTTTGACTTCGTTATTGCCCTCAGTGGGGAGGCGAAAGATTTCACTTGGGTTCGTTGGCGAGGTATGGTTTTGTTATAAACTTTCAAAATAAAACAAACGGAGGTCGAACTAATAAATGATTTATTTAAAATTGGCAACACTCTTTGGATTAGATTTATAAAATAATTAGGTTTGATTAAACACATAATTACAAATTTTAGAATTTGGCTTCCGAAAAGTTAAAATATGGATAGAGAGAGAGAAGAGGGGCGAGAGGGCCTAAGTTAACGTTCCTGTCGCGTTTCCGCACAAGTTAGCTCGAACTCCTCCGAGCATCACACTCAGCATCGCCGATCTTACCGCCGCCAAGGCTCCGGGACCAATCAGAGGGCGTTTCGTCTTAGGATGGTACTCTGGAGAGGTGCTTATGCCGCCTAGGCGATTCATTTTAGTAATTACATCAAAGTACATGGTGCTTTTAGACTGACTCAAGGCCTGCCGTATACAACTACATACTATTGCTGATTTCAGCGCATTCCGCGTACACTGTGGCTGCGACAACACCGGCGTTATAGTCGCATCCACCGCGGACTTCCAATTTAATGCATATAACAGTGGTGTGGCAGAAACTTCCTGTCCCTTTCTTTCTGACAGTGGCCTTAAGGTCCTATATGTTTCTATATTAATCCGGAATGGGCACTTGATGTGTACGGGCAGCATTGTTACATATTGTGGGAAGGTATCTTACCAGTATAAAGTGCGTGGTTAAGATAATCACTATTTTTAAGTATACAATAAGGAACCATTCCTCGTAGTATTAGGTTAAAAACTAATTTATTCGTTAAAATTTTGAGGGCGGTTAACACCGAGGTGTCACACATCCCCACCACCTTTAGATCGAGTGCGCGATGCGCGACTCAGCATTGAGTACTTGTAGAGTTACCGAAGAGTTCTTATTGAGCCTCCCATCCTAGCCCATTAACTTACAAACTGCCAAACCCAAGTTTACATCTGATCCCTTCCCCCCTTTATTTTTAAGAGTTTTAGATTGAGTATCGCCACAGGTAGATGCTATTGAATTGTTTTAGTGGAAAAAGTAAATTATGAAAAAGCTTAACATTACTATTAATACTAGTGGACGGATTTTTGACTCGAAAATTAAATTCAGACACCTATTCGCGACTTATAGGCCTTCCTCCTCTTTACAACATTTACATAATATTCTCTTACTTCACTATCACAACGGATCTCTCTCTTTAAATACTATTACCGAACTACATACATACATATATATGGCTTAAAACCAAAACACACCCAAAGTTCTTAAAATATCAAACACAACACAATTACAAAAGAAAAACTTAGGATCTTCTCTACAAGACGAAATAAAAGAAACATGTCATGGAATAAACAGAAAATGAAAGAAACTTAACACTATAGACTACCTAGTTCCTTACTAAGGTCAAAGGACCAGTCCTCCCCTAGGCTAACAAATTCTTAAGATCTTAAGGATTACTAGACATTCAAACGTCTACAACCATTATGACATCCCATTACGACATTACAACAAAATACAATGGCATCCGCAAGATAGCGACGAATACAATATGTGATTGAAAAATTAAGCTAAATTGGGTGAGCTGTCGAAAATGGTTATTTTTTTTTTTCCCTTTTTTTGTTTTGCCACTCTGGGTTAGGTGCTCTTTCATGGCTCATACATCCTTTAAAAGTATAACCAATTTTAACAAAGTAATTGGTTGCCAGGCACATGTAATCATAATTGGGGGGGAACGCCTACTCCCTGCCATTCTTGGATATCAGGCCTCATGAGAATTTCACTTGGGGCCGGTTGCCTCGGGTCACCCCTAATTTTGAAAGTCACCCCGGACTGGTCCCTTGTAAAAGAATACAGGTTAAAATAGGAAATTCAGTAATTTGTAAACTTAACACTAATATGGAGCTGCTCATCAGGCATTACATAGATAATTTCTATCAAGCTGCAATAAGGCACCAAACCAGACAATTACTGAAACTCTATTCCTTAAGGGGCCTGTGAGAAGACTTAAAACTAGTGGCTGGATAGCCGTTACACTGTAAATGCGCTGTGGGGGGGGACTCTGGAAGGCGGCTCACAAACCATCATTTAAGTTTTATAAGCATAAAACGTTTGACGTTCTTCCGAACAACAACGACAGGAGGACACTGTCCCCACACTCCTCAAATCCTCTCAAACTCACCAAAAGAATATCAGACCACAGAAATAAAAAAAAAAAAAAAAAAAAAAAAAAAAAAAAAAAAAAAAAAAAAAAAAGAAAAACTACAAACTACAAATATTCCGCCCCCCACGCTTGGTATTTAAGGGCATTTGTGGACCTGGGGGCACCCCATGGTTTTCACCTCGCTTACCCTGGGAGCAGGGAAGCTCACTCGCATTTCCTTCCTTCCTACTGGCCTTTACATTCTATTGGTTGCCTTAGAGGCTTCTAACAAGTCTAACCCCATTTCAAATTACATGTTGACACAAAAATTCCTTAATAAACAGATAAATTTTCAGGGTGAATACATAAAATATGAATAAACACAAGGGTTAATACCCTGCCTACTATGTTAATACAATTCTGCAGACCTGGTAAAGACATCTTTTCTGTCTTGCTAATGGGGTCTGGAAAATCCCTTAGCAAGCCACTCTCAAAGGCGTTATTACTGGAATGCCTCATCATTTTAAATTTAGGAAAGTTATTCGAGCTGTTTCAGTGTTATCTATAGTCGGGTTGGGGAGTTGAAAGGAAAAGGGTATTAGGGTTTATAGGGGTGCCGGCTTTACCTTCCCATAGATACACAGTTTGACTCGAGCATTCTTGATCCTCTTAGGATATTTGCTATTTACTTTAATAGAATGTTCAAGGAATTAATTGTAACTCTGCCATTACCAGTCTTGCGTTAAATTACATACACAAGTCAAAACCAAGTGGTCAGCATACAGAGAAACATCAACAAACATATTAGGGGATCCCCCAATCACTATTCCACCATGTCTCTACGACTAAGAATCCAGAAGCACTCGTTCAGTCTCGACACAGGTTGAGCTCCGGTTTTTTTTTTCAAAGTAATACACATACACAATTCCCGGATGAAGTCTGTTAAGTTCACAACTAATTTCACCACTTACTTAAAGTGTCCAGGGCCCAACTTTCCACTCCTTGTTAGATTAACGTACGGTCAGTTTGACGGTCAGTTGCGGTTCGTGGGGTTTGACATACTCCCACTCTGGTCTCGGATAAATTTCGCCTTGATCAGCATCCGATCTAGGAACAGTGCGTACAGTCTCCTCGAGGGTCTGGAAGAGACGACTTCTGTATGGGCAGGCCTGGCGGAATGCTGTGTGCGGTGATACCTCCCTGGGCGGCACGGAGCAGCGGTCGGCAACTCGCACCCTCCATCTTAGCAACAGAACAAACAACAACAGTTAACACCACAACAAGAGACCGTACCACTTAAAGGACGTTTGCATACTTTTGATAACCATCCGTCTGTGATAGTGGGACCTAAGTAATTGTACTGTAACCTCTAGGGAATATTCTTTAACACTTAGGGTGCCAAGCCTGATTCATCTAGTCCCTGCAGGTACTTTCAACAGTTTCATTTAAGTCATGTACCAGTATAGCTGTATTCTTCATCTACTGTTACATTCCCATCAACTTCTGGGAAAAGAATCTTTCCCAAATTCACTCGAATACGTGGAGCTGCCGATAATCGGGGCAGGCACCCTATAGCCAATCAGCAATCAGATCACATCTGTCTTGCTTCGGTATTTCACACCCTCACCTTTCAGGGTGATCGCACTTACATTCAGGTTTGCATCACGCCCAAAACAATTTAAGTATAAACTCGTGTTTCTTTTGATGTGGAGTAGAGCCAGCGGGTAGGTGTTTTAATTTAGAACGGGGGACTGTAAAGCCCGATATCAACTTTCTTACTACATAACGTTACGTGCTCTTTCATTAATAAATCTACATAACACAGTTGGGTCGTTTGTAGACGCTTAATAAGGGCGCTCTGACAAACGGACACACCGTGAGTTTGCCAAATTTACATTCCCTTGCCAAAGATTTCTGGTGAAGAAAACTGAATAAGTCTGCCTGTCTTTACTAATCACAAGTTTTTTGATTCTGCCACTTCTCCCATTTCACCCACTTTGCGAATGAAGGGTCGTAATACGGGATTAACTATCGCATTGAAAGTTTCAAACAAACTGATTATCATTTTTCAGGGGTAGCTTAATTATATACCCTCAATTGAGAATCTCGTTACATGATGATTGTATTGTGGCAACAATTTTGTTAGAAATTATGCAAATTCTTCTAATTTTACATCTAGAAAACAATTATTACTGGAGGTGGTTATTACGTTTTCCACGGAAGTCAGGACCTTCAAGAAATGATGGGGAGGCCAACAGGTTACTGGTCATTTTTACGCGCAGCTAGGATCCTCCAATGGCCAGGTGAAGCCTGGGCCATTCCTCTGGACTGCTAGATTAATAGCTTCTTTAAACTCCGAACAGGTCTGAGTTCAGCTTTCAAATTCTGAAAAAAAGGGTTCTCAAACTGGTTGGCATATATACAGATCTCATGATATAATTACGGGCCATAGTTTATGTTGCATCACCTCGTGATATTCTTTTTTGGTGAGAGATAATTTTGATTATTGCTCTAGAATGGTTGGAAAAATTTCCGATTGCATATTACCTAAAACGGTTATTTGGTCTTTAGTGTTATGGGAAAGGTCATCACTTAGATTTTCTATTTTCATTTTATCCTACTATTGGTTAATTCCAGATCACTATCCGTTTGCAAGTTCCAAACAGAAATTTTTGTACCTGGCCTCCCGCATCGATTAAGCCTCGCTTTTGCCGAGTGCTAGATTACTAATGGTAGTCAAGTCACTGGTTTGGCCGACGTAATGTCTGCTACCAGCTGCTGGCAAAACCCTACATACTCGTACCTGAATTCTGCTTCTAATCCTCGTACCGGAGAGTGCATGCTTAGACATTCCCCGCTAAGAGGTCTTGAAAGAAACTCATCGTTTACTTGGGTCCTTTTACCTTGAATAGCAATATACTTTGGTTCTGGTTTTCCCTCTTCTACTTCCGTGAAAGTTTGTACTGCCATCCACTATAGTCCAGATGGCTGTCCGTGGAGGAGCACATATCCCTCCTTTTCGAAGACGACACCTCGTGTGAAAACCCCAGGCGACTCCAAGCGGTATAATAACATGACAATTAGGCCTTATAAACAGAGGCAATGGTATTTTATACAGCAAAAATAAAGTTGACATCTCGCCTAATCCCAGGCTACGTAGCGACTAAACTACCCGCTTATCTACCAAAGATAGATTCAAGATTCTCCCAAAGTCTCCCCCCAAACCGCGCAGGTACACGCTTGTTTACTCTTTGTGCGCCTGCAAATCATCAGAAGGTCCGGCGAAACCGCTGCTGGGTCCATCGGAGCACCTGCTTGAACTTTTATCGTCATCAATGTCTCTCTGGAGGTCGGATCACCATTGACCTTCTTCTTCCTCCTCGTCATCGTCGTCAACTAACCTGTCCATCCTCATCTCGAGGCCTAGGGTCGTTAAGATTACTCAGCCTGTTGGGAGGCACGGAAGCTACTTCCCAAGCAGGGCTTGATCCGGTTTACATTGGACTGTCCACCTCTCTTTTCCGGATTTTTTTTTAACACCACATTCAACCGGGGGACAGTACTTTAACTATTTTGTTACGGTCCGTTCCATAAATTCGTACAACTTTTTTCTTTAACCCGATGCCTACCTTTTCTAGGCACGTGCAACAGGACCATCTGGCCCTTTCGTTGTAGTTCCACTTCGCGAGCTCTTCTTGTTGTTATTGCATTCTCATAACGGCCTTGCGAGCTGCGATCTTCCGTTTCTCGGCAATTTCAAACGTTTCTCTGAGATTACTCCGCAGGGTTTCCACATGATCATTGTAAAGATCATTTCGCCCTTTCAGTTGTTGCGTTCATGGTCAAGCTCCATGGGCATTTCAATCTTCCCAGACCAAAAACCATTTCAAACGGGGAAAACCCTGTCGACTCATGAACCGTTGGGAGTTGTATGCCATCGGTGACGTAAGGGAGGTACTCATCCAAATCGGTTTCTGATGGCCGATTTACAAAAATGGCTCAACATACGCGCAATAGTCGAGTGCACTCATTTCTAAACGGGCCGTTCGACTGAGGGTGTGGAATCCTGTAGTCTGTATCTTACAGAACATGTAAGGAACTTACAGAGCTGACTGATTAGATCAGAGGTAAAGTTCTCACCCTGGTCGGGTAATAAGGATCTTTGGCACGCCAAACTTGGTTATCACACGACTGTACGAGAGCCTGCGCGACACTTTCTGCCGTTTGATCATGGTAAACGGGAATATATTCGGCAATATCGCGAGAAAATTTGATCCATTACGCTTAAAATATACACGTTACGAGACTCACTAAGGGGCAACGGTCCCACTATGTTCGGAGCCGCATTTACTTTCAATGGTTCTCGGGGTTCGTTGAAAACTTTCTCCTTGGGGTGCTTTGATTTTTCCATAGTTGTTCGCTGACTACAACTACCGACACGTCCTAACGTAATCCAGTACGTCCTTATCCATCTTTCTCCACCAAAATTTCTGTCGTACCCGTTCAGATGTCTTTGGTACCCCCCGGCGGTGTCCGGCGGTAGGCATGCAAGTCATGATTCAACCGAATAACTTCCGGTACTAGGGATGCCGGTACTACGATCTTTCTGCCTCAATCCGGAACTCAGAACGGTACAGGTTCTTCTCCGGGATCTCATGCCGAAAGCTCTTTAGCTTGGCGCAAACCATGCACTACTGGATCTTCTCGTTGTCGGCGTCCTTAGTACGTCAAGGTCAACTATGGGGAGCACATCCTTTCTTAATCGCTTGTACCGTCCGGCTGAGGCCATCTGCGTTGCTGTGCTTTTTACCGGCTTTGTGTTCTACGGTAAAATCGAATTCTGCGTAACCTTAACGACCATCTCATCAGTCTACTGCTAGGGTCTTTAAGTGAAAGCATCCACTTTAGAGCAGCATGATCAGTACATGACTTTAAAAGGGCGGCCCCCAATAGGTAGCACCTGAAATAACTTGGTACTCCAGACCAAGCTAAGCAAGCTAGTCACGCTCAGTTGGTCGAGTAATTCTTTTTACTGCCGGAAAAACAACGTCCTGGAAGCAGTAGGCTACAGGGTGTTCCTCTCCATCTATCTCCTGCGCGATAGAAACAAGCTCCCAAGGGCAACATGACTAGCATCCGTGGCCATATAAAAAGGTTTATTAAAGTCCGGGTACATCTAGCACAGGTGCTGAGGAATCAAATTTTTTGTTTCCAGCTGATCAAAAGGCTACTGGCATGTCGGGCATCGTCCATACCAAATTCGTGGCCCTGTTTTGTTAATTCAGAAAAGTGGTCGACCGATTGTAGCATAGCTGTCGATAAAAACGGCGATATGTATCCTGAGAGGCATAAGAATGACCTGACGTATGTATACGGTCTTCGGCGCAGGGAAAATCGCGCCACAGCATTAACTTTGCCCGGATTTCCCGGTTCCTACCCCTCTCTTTGTGTATAAACGTGGCCAAGATAATTTACTTCGTCAACCGCAAAAAAATTACACTTACTCAATTGAACCGTCAAATTTACCCCCTCCAATTTTAGAGAATACCTCTCTTATGGCTTCCAGGTGAGAAGGCAGGTCTTTGGGGGGGGGAGGGGGGGGGTAATAGAACTATATCATCCAAATAGACAAGGCATTTTTCACCCTTCAACCCCATTAAAAACGGAGTCCATTAATCTTTGAAAGGTAGGGGGGGCGGTGCTTAAACCCAAACGGGCATGCGTTTGGTACTCATAGAGCCCTCCCGGCCACATGAAAGGCGGGTCTTGGGCCTAACTCTCTTCGTCGACTTGGATTGGATGGGTACCCCTGACCGAAGGTTCTAATGTGGTGAAAAACCGTACAGCACCCAACGAAATCTAGGGTGTCTCACGTGATATTAGGGGTGGAGTGGTACCACATCGGGGGTAGTTTCGGCGTTCAAACCCCCTGTATTACAACGCAGAATCTCATCTTGGGTGTGTTCCGTCCGGGGACTTTTTAGGCACTAGTTACTTCTGGCGAAGCCCATGGGCTCTGGCTAGGGACAATTATGCCCTTATCAAGCAGGATTCTTGGAGGAGACTGTCGAGCGTGGCCTTGGTAGTGTTGGTGTGGTACGCGGATCGGTAGGCTTTCTTATAGATGGGCGCCAAACGTCCCCAGTTCGGATTATATGTTTGACAGCAGTCGTACAAACAAGGGGTGGGTTGTCTTCTGCAATCTAAAACATGGCCGAACTCTAGGAGGGTGGCTTTTCAACTGAGGCCGTTCTTCTAATGAGAGATGGGCCAGCTTTGCATCTATGCAAGCCTCCAACTCCGCCTCATAACACCGTTCAACTCTTCCGACTCTTACCTCCGCTACTTTTTGGTTCAATATGACCTTATCCTTAATAAAGTCGTGCTAAATTTAACTTCCCCCTACTCATTTCAATGCAGTCCGTGCCTCGTAAATATACAGCGTCGGTTTAGTTTTCTCTTTTAAATCCAAGAATATCAATTTTTTCCCTTGCTTTTGATTCGTTATATTTTTGAACGATGGCCTTGAGGAGGAGCCATTAGCGTCACCTCAGTTCAGGCCTTAAGATCCGTGTCATAGCGATCAAAATATGGTGAGCACGATGACATTGGCTTTCCATCCCGCCGGGCAAGGGTTACTAAAGCCTGCTGCAAGGTCAAAACGGATAAGGCATCGACTTATTTCTACATCATTGGTTCCTCCTATTACAACTACTGAGTCAATGGAATAAGTCAATTTGGTTTAGCAAATTGCCTAAATCTTGATGTTTCGTGTTTCAATTTACCGTTAGGCAAAAACAAAACTTCTACTTCAAACGTTTCCGGGCAGTCTCTCTGATAAAATACTCTGCAGGCCCCTACCATGGCTGTCGGCTAAAAGTTACCAATTTACGCCGATTAGAATGTTCATTACTCCACATGGATCAATATCACTAACAAGGGTCCCTAGTTGTAAAAGATTATTTCACCAACGTGACTTCCTCAGCGCTCACATTCACGGTCCTTGATCCAACAACAATTGTGTTTTGAATTTTTGTTAAAGTCCGGGCTATGTAGGACGCCATGCCATTATAAAACTCACCGGGCACAATCCATCACTTCTGCGCCTTCCAACTCGTTTAGTTTTGTGGTAGGCCGACTAATTTTAGACACGGAACAACTTTTTCAACAACGTGGTGGGATTTTGAACACGTTGCAACAAAAACACATAAACGCTGTGGCTTCGGCTGCTCGCTTCCGGAAGCACTGCGGTTGAGGATCCGGCACGGTTTCCCCCCTTTTCTTATGCGGTTTCAGCCAAATGTCTTTTTCCCGATAACACTGAGCACGCCGCGTTCTATACTAATCTCTCCGTTCCCTTGACATAATATATCACAGCCCAGCACCGCTAAAATCGCCTTTTGGCAGATTTCCCACTACAAAATATCCTGGCACTTGAACTCCCGGTTTTTAGGTTCCAAGGCTAACTCGCTGGCGACCATATGTTGTTAGTACCTTCCCAGAGATTCCTCTTAATACTTACATCTGTTTTTAAAAGTCGGCGGAGGAGGCTCCACGCTTCATACTAAGGACACCTGCGCTCCTGTATCGGATTAAAAAAAACTTTACCCTCCGCATTTTCCAATACGACCAATTGCCACTAACTCGTCAACATGTTCACGGAAAAGTACCAGGCTACTTACTCTTATATCCTTTTGGGCGGGTAACATTTTTTTTTTGGCGTTTGTACCTGATCACTAATCCTCGCCTTCGGAAGCTGTCGGTTTGACATGATCTTTTTACTTGCGGGGTGTCATGGCGGGCGTCTCCCACTTACCCCGGCCTCGTTTCCCGAAAGAGGGCTGTTTGCGTTTCAGCCTAACATGACAATCTCGCTGTTAGTGGCCTACTTTATTACAGCGCCAGCATGCTAAAGCTATCAAGGCGGGGCCTTTTCCTATTTTTACATTCTCTCGACATATGCCCTTTTTCGTGACAGTTGTAACAAGTTACGTCAGCCTCCCGAGTTGTTTGGAATATTTTTCTATCTGATTGAGGATGTGCAGCTGTCGCTCGTTGGCCTACGCCTTACAGGTGTGTAAGCATAGGTCCGGCTCCATCACGGTCGTCGGTCCCTTGTGCACATTGCGACTGTGTCTACTGACCGGTAAACGTCCCCGCTTCTGCCCTTTCGACCTAGTTTCCGTAGCTGCTTCGATTGATGTAAACATCAAACAAGGCTAAACCTATCTTGTAGTTGGGATTTTTAGATTGTTGATACATTTGCGGCTGCCTGGTTTCTTAGGGCACATTGGTGGCAGTCGCCCGCTACAAACCCTTCCATCGCCGCAATGAAGAGATCGATTGACTCGGTCTCCCCTTGCATGCGATGTTAAAAATCTCCCGCTGCAAACGGATTGTCATGAGTTTGGGCGGCTGGAAGAACTACTATCTAAGTTCCTGACACAACTATTCCCAGGTATTTATCCGTGCCTATTGTGGATCGATACCACACTAGGGGCTGATCTGGAGAACAAATCCACAGCGGAGATCAAAAAGTTCGGTTAGGAGGTCACGCACCCCTAGCTCTTCGGAGTTCTTCAACGCGGTATTGTAAGAATGCCCCCACGCTTT
>NW_025789982.1:0-6214 GCF_021130785.1 Homalodisca vitripennis
AGCGAATTCCCCCTTACAACTTGACGTTCCACTCTACAAAGTCACGGCTTACGTCAATAATGACCTGAAAGAATTTTTGTTAGGAACTTTTGGACCACGCTCATTCGTACAGCCTCTACCATTACAATCCAGACCCAATACTTTAAGTTCTTGCATTTGAGGAAGTGGCTTGATGGATAACAGCTGATTTGAAAAAACGACGAGAAACCCAGAACTAAACCAACTTATTTTTGTCAACTATGGGCAGTTCCGCTCAGCGTCTATGCAGGATGTTAATATACCGCAGTCCCTTTGTACTGAAATGGTGGAAATGAAGTTTAAGGTAATGAAGGTAAACTAATAGTGCCAAAAATTGTTTCCTCAAGAACTTTATTTCTTAATAGTCCAAACGATCATTACTTTAGGAATTACGTCCGCTTTGCAATAATTCCGTATGTTCAATTGTTATGTATAACTATCTGCATTCATATTATTTTGAGAATTGATTGAATTTTGTAACTTTTACAACCAGAGAAGATGGTAGGTTCCTTTAATACATAGGATTTTATCGTGCAATAAATTAATCTCAAATGCCAACAATAATATCACCTATTAAAGCTATAAATCTGTATTTAGTAATTAAAGTTAATGATTGTGTCAGTAAAAGTATATATTTTTTACGACTGTTTTAGACATAAAAACACTTGCAGACACATTCATCTCAACAATGCAATAATAATTTTTTTGCACTTTATTTAATTGCGTTTATTGTCAACTTACCTTACTTTTTATTTCAATGTATTAATGTGTAAATTAATTTAAAAACTGTTTTTGTATATTTTCGTAACAGTTGACCTTGTCTCAGTACATTATTTAATTTACTTAATTCTTTGTAAAGAAGAAACCAATGCATGAACTATTTTTCATAACCTTTATTTCCAAAAAAGTTTACTTTTGTTATATTATTATAACTTAAAGCAAAATTGTTGTAAGGTTATTGTTTGTCCTGAAATCGTTTTTCATTTGTATAAAATGCCGTTCTTACTGTTGATTTTGATAACATTTTGGAATTTAATTGCGCAGCATGGTAACTTCATAGTTCAAAAAAACCTTACAAAACAACATATAAAACCATATTGCAACATTATAGACTTATGTAACATTTGTTCATTTGGTGATACAGTTTAATTATTGAACAGAACGTTTATAAGACCAAGTATGCCATAAATATAATTTGGAACATGCAACGTCTAGAAATTGAAAGATAAAAATTAAATACTAACGAAAAATTTGCAGATTTGATTTATGTTTTGAAAAGAATAATGAGAGAGAATAAATGAGAATACTGATTTATTCTAGCATTTAAAATACACGGAAGACAAATTAAATGAAAAATTCCACCCTGGAAAACACTGACCACATTTACAAGTATTTGTGGTCAGTTGATAGTATTAAAAAAAAACTAATAAAATTTTTGAGTCCATAAATATTACGTTGCCTACCATTTGAGCCGACACTTTGTGGCGTCCCTGTCCAGACACCTCAGACTTTTGTCTTGCTAATTAACAAACTACAAACACTAATACATTTAGACTAATAAGACAAAATATAATTGAACAAGCTGTAGTACTTTTTTCCAACAATATTTTACTGTATGCATAACATAAACAAAAAAGTAATATCAAATGTTTTAAAGAGAGAGATTTTTAATTAAAAGTGATAACTAAACAGAAAAAATAAACAACTTCGCCCCATAATAATAGATGAAACTTAAATATGTTGTAACAAATAAAAAATGTTCTGCTATACAGCTCCCCTGAAACAATTAATCCTTAAAATGAGAAACAAATGGTTGACAAAACAACCAGATTATTTTTAGATGTTGAAACGCAAAAATGATTTATGTTTTACGCTTTCTTTATTTCCTCCGATAATAGATTGAATAATTTTGGACCGCTATACATAACAAAAACATAAATAAAGACAAGACTGTCCTCATTTATTAGAAAATTTAAAGAACTGATTATATTTACAGCTAAAAAACATTTAACATTTAACATACAACCACATATTACATTTTTTATAAGGTATTATTATTCATCTGTATCATTCAATAGGCTTCCTAAAATTTTCCTTTCCTTGCTCCTATGTTAGTTTACTATTTAATATTACAGTGTTGATAGCATATTCTTTACCCAAAACTTCCCACCTCAAATGCAAGAATGACATTAAGTAAACGGGTAGGGTACGATTAGTCCAAGATTACACAGTTTTTAGAAAAAAATTGAAATGGTTGTTGATCGAGAAGGCTTACTATTCTGTTAAGGACTTTTTAGCTGATAAGATAGTGTAAACTTGAAAAAGTAAAATTATTTTATTGAGAGACATTATTATATTTTGTTATGATTTGTTGACTTAGCATATACATTGTTAACTCTGTCTACATGCTGAATAAAGAATTTGAATTTGAATTTGAATTTAAGCGGACCCGGTTTTTTATATCGAAGAATGTAATCATCGATACCTAATATTCGCATCTCAAATCCTAGACTATCAATCGATATAAAAGTATCTATAGTCCCCAGTAACAATCATGTGTTTTAAATTAAAATATGAATTTAATATTTACAGTGATGAAACAAATTATTATAAGCAAAATTAGGAAAACTGAAGACGACCATATTTGCTCCTCTCACAGTTACAGTTGTTTATTTCCCACAAATTTCACATAATGGATTTTTCGGTACGAGTCCAACATGTTGAAGCCACGTAAAACATGTCTTATCATCTTTCAAAGCAATGTCGCGTAGTTTTCTAAAATTGACTGCCATTTTTAATAATCAAATGTTACTTATATGTAAAATTGAAATATTACCTTACGTGTTTTTTTTTGAAAGTGTTTACAGCTGTTGATATAGATTATTTAAGTTATTTGTTCAAAATAATTAATTAGTATCTATTGATTATATCGGTGGTTATGATTCAGTAATATCGTTTGCCAATTTCGATATAAAAAACCGGGTCCGCTTATCGTACCCTACTCAAGTAAAAACCTAATAACAAATTGTAATCACACATCATGTACGCTGTTTGGCAACACTGTGACTTTGATTATACATCAGCTTATGACAAGATATTGCATATAATGCCTAAATCTGGTGCAATTTGAAAAAAGAGTAAAGTAAAGGTCTTGTTTTACCATGCGAAGTTAGAACTAAGAGGCTCTCTCTAGCACACGCGGTGGACGTGCTATCTATCGGTGAATGAAGGTAACAGTGAGTAAAAATTTACTAGCAGTTACCCGCGGCGTCGCATGCAATTTCCTGTTGAAAAACAGGGCACTATATTCATGTATTCTTTTTGGTGTCATTTTAAACACTCGTGGTGAGATAACCGATAGTCATCAAAGCTATTCCAATCTTCGTGTTTTTGGATCCTGAAGTCGTAAAGTAAAACAGTGTTTATAAGATTCGTATTTCCCCCCAACATTCTATGATAATTTATTGAAGTTCTCCGATGATTTCAGTGACAATAAGAGTTAGCTTTTTTATCCCAATGACGAAAGTGTATCGAACAACTAAAAAGTTGCTGCGGTCGATATGAGTGTTCTGGTCGTTTAAATTCACTCCCGGTCTAACCTATTTACGGTTCCACAATAAATTTATGCTGTTGCACTGACCAAAAAATTGTCTCGTATGTTGGTTTCGGAATCCAACTTAGATTAAATTTTGGTGATTTTGATATTTTTACCGATCAATAAATATGTATAAGGGTATATGCTTCTAGTATAAGGGCAAGAGTGTGTTATTCCACACAAGAACGCACACAATAAATAAATAAATAAATATATATATATATATATATATATATAAAGATTATAGGACACTATTAAATACATTTTATAGTGAGCTACTCTGTAAATAACAAAACAATCCTAACATTATAAATTTAATTATTAAAAATGTGCTATAACATTAAATGGATTAAAACTCTGAATAAATATTTTGTATAGTAGCTCTATCTACGCTTTAAACAATAGAACTAGCTATACCGAACGAAATGACTGCCACACAATCTTCATGTGATGCAACGTGTATTCTCTGGAAAGCCAAAGACCATACCCACATGTGCTAACGTTACATTTGAGAGCAGATGCCTCTGTTATCTAGGTGGCACTGGATCAGCGTCCATGGCCTGCTTAGACAGATCTGATTAGACTTTTGTGAGCAAGACTTCTTAGAATTCCCTCCACGGGATACTCCCATTACAAGTTGTCCGTTTCTCTAATTATGTCAGCTGTTGTGGCACTCCTGTAATTGCTAAAATGTGCAAAACACCCTTGTATGGTGACTCCTTTCTACGCTGAGTTTTAATTAGAAATTATTATTTTTCACATTTATGTAACACCTCCGGAGGAACCAATCAGCGAATCCTGATACAAGTTGTATTGCAATTGCAATTGATTTATTACATATAATATTCAACATTCCTTACAAACACACAGCTTGCTTTGAAGTATGTTCTAGATCCTCCAAAATGACTTGATACAACTGGTAAAATGATGAAAAAATATCAGACCCACATAACTGATGTGTTTATTGAACACGAAAGGCCTCACAAAAATAAAAATTTCATAATTATTGAGTGTTTTGTGTATAAATTAAGTATTTGAATCGAATAAGAAGAAGTTGGAAGAATGTATTGTATAAGTTATGTTATACACACAATCATTATACAATGAAATTTGAATTTGCCTGATCCGTAACGTATGGAATAAAGAGCGATGAAGTTCAAATTTTTACAAGTAATGTCTTATTTAGTAAGTTTACATGTTACTAATAACACCAATTTATTAGTAATTTTGAGATTATCTTATACAGTTGTTAGCTGTCACTGAGGATTGGAACAAAAACAAACAGAATAAACAACGGGGTTCTGTTGGCCTTCGTAGTTTTCTTCACAACTAAACTGGAAATTTCTAAAATTTGATACGATCCTAATTTTATTTTCAACTCATAAATCTGATACTTTATTTTACATATGTTTCTTTAGTCGCCATTTTGTTTCTGTCGCTTTTCGGATTGTAATGTTTACACAAAGCGTTTTTTTTGTACTTTTACTTTGTACAGATAGTTTGTGGAGAGATGAGATGGAAATGGATAATTAAATTAGTTTACTTTTCCGTAGAATACTGAAAAGTATGATTAAATTTGAAATTAAAACCTGAAAATAGAAAATCTTTAAGTGGAACTTCTGGTTATTTAAAAGTCTTAGAAAATATATTTCACTTAATGCTAAAATCTTTTACTTCGTAAGGGGAGTCTAACTCCCTATCTTCCGTAATGCCACTTACCTTTGGAACTAATCAAGCTATGATTCTGCATTTTCTGTGTATTCTTTGTACTTTTATTTAGACATACACACAAAATAAACAAACTTAAACATACATTTTTTACCAAAAAAATTTACATTTATGTACATAAATTGTCCAAAAAATATTTAAAATGTTTTTTCAACACTTAGATTTTACATTTTTAAACCCTATGTCTGTGTTTAGCTTATATTGCAAACAATATGTAGTGAAACTTTTACTGCTGTAGGACCTTCCCGAGTTGAAACAATTGGTCTCGAAATATTAAAAACAAAAGTTTCGGAAATCGGGAAAATAAACTAAAGTAAAGCTATGTAAATGTTTCAAAATGTCCAGGAGAGTATGCAGAGTTGTCTGCATCCTCTTGTTCATGACATATATCGTCAGGCTTCCTTTCCCAGAGTCCTGGCCTGTCTCAGTTCTTTTTCGAGGCCATTAGCTGCTTTTTAAAATTGTGCAGTTCAATTCGCTCCAGATTTTTGATCGAATTCACTGGACGTTTTCATACACTCAAACCTAAACGTTCCATAATTTTTGCTCTTCTTGTGTAATAATCATCATTAAATGCACAAACTGTAGCAAAACACCTTACTTCAGAGTAGGTAATATCACAAAAGGTCCTTTTTGGGATCACAGATCATATAACATTATTCATCAACTCATTCGGATTCTTTTTTGCCTTGTAAACACTTTTCCAAAAGCTGTTTGTCTGTCAAGTCCCGCAATGTAGGCTTAATTTTATTCATGATTTCTTTTGAGATGTCGACATGATTTTTATAATAACAATGAATTTTTTAAGGGGAGTCTAAATTGAAAAAAATTATTTTTTTTCAATTTTGGGTTTTTTATTGAATATTACAGTTT
>NW_025789983.1:0-6866 GCF_021130785.1 Homalodisca vitripennis
GGGGGGTTTTGCAAACCAATAGAACGGCTTTGTTTAGGGGCATATTTCACTAGTAATATGTATTCTAAGAACTACATATCAGAACTTAAATTTCATTTTGGGCTTTTTTTATACACAATAGTAAATTTTAATAAACTGAGTATTTGAAATCACCCTTAAACGATCTTTAAAAAAAGGGAAAAATTTTCCAATGTATTATTACATTTTCTCTCGTACCAGAAAAAAAAGGTTCTAACCACAGCCGACAATAGTCCTTCCCGGAGGAGCGACCTTTAAACGATCAATAATCATTCCAGGAATATACGTATAAAGGGGAATTTCAATACGAATCCAATCATTCTAACTTAACTCATATAAAGGGGGCGGGGTTTACATAGGGACAAACAAAAGACGAAAAATCTTTTTTCCTGATCAATAGAAAAGACTCTGATGGTAAAAACTCAAAAATTAAAACCCTCGTAATGGTTAAAATTAAATTACGGATGCTTTTAAAGAAAAAAACCAAATATTTTACATCAATAAATCTTTTAAACTTTACTTTTAATATAACTTTGTTAAGGACACAATCTCAGTTTACTTGGGTCTATTGAACCTGGGAAACGTTTTTAATACTGTTGATACTATAAATATTCAGTGTCAAAATATTAAAAAAAATTTAAATAATAATTTCGTTTTAAATCGACTGCGTAGAAATTTAAACAATACTATAAACAAAAAAATACATCTTATTTCTATTGCAGTCATTTATTAATAGCCCCCGTCTATGAAATAAAACATTTTGCATATTGACCCACCGAGAAATATTTTTACTTTATATATTTTTTATACTTATTACAATAAAAGAATAAAAAACTAACATTAAAATGTATAATACCAAAAAGGGAAAGCAAAGGGAAATTAAACACACACAAATCTTACAAACGATCAAATTAATTATGAAAAATTTTTTGTATAAATCAATAATAAAAAATTAAATAAAAATTTTCTCACTAAAATATAATTTTAATAATTATAAAAGTTCAGGCTTAAAAAAATTGGATTAGACGAATTTAACGTATACTTAAAAAAACATAAATTTAAACAAATAAAAATATGTCCAAAGGATTCAAGTTTTCCCAAATTTTTTTTGTGAAACAAAATTTGGTGTGGAAAATTTCCATCATCGCAGTAAAAAAGGTTTTGCCCTCCTACCATCAGCGCGTTACTCTGTGGTGCACAAACATATCAAATATAAGAAAATTAGTTTTTGAGAAATTCAGTATTCAATCGTGATAGTGAGTAATAATAAAGGATCTAAACCTTTTTCCTGATTATTTGTTACTTTTTCTTTGTACAGTTATATATGTAAATTATTGTAGACATATTTCATTCTATATTCACATACGTCATCGTTAGCATCTTGCTTAGAATAAAGCATTAATGTCTACCGGGGGAAACCCCATCGAATGCCCGAAGCTAGCCAAGCGTCCTTTTTATGGTGAATTGTAATAAGAGCTTTTGAACCCATTGCCGACCCAATGAAAAAAAAATTATCTTACTATTTTTGGAGGTGTTTTCTTACAACAGCACTTATGCACTAAAGAGGCCTTATAAAGAAAATATTATTTCTTGGTTGTAATATGATCTCGCAATAAAAGAGTAATTATACATTAATGTATACCGTTCCTTGTGAAGTTTCCTATACATGTCTTGTATTTTTCTTTACTATGTCAAACCCCACTCTTCCTCTATTCTTTGTTTAAAGTTTATTTTTGCCGATGGAAGGATTGGTGACGGAAACAGGATTTTTCCCGACATATGCCCATCGTTCAGTGAAAACAAGAAAACAGTAACACTAACGTTTCGCGAGAATCTGCAATCTGATCTCTTCTTCAGGTAAAGAACTAACCTAACACATAATAACAAAACTATGTTAAAATCAACAAATCTTACTAAAAGCCTTTGTGGCACGGCCCTAAGTCAGGAATCACAACCTACAATATGTTTGTCAACTTCACTAACACCTAAAGACATGCCCCTTAATACAAACACCTATACACAAAACACAATCATTTAAAACTCAAACTAACGCGAATATAGGTCAACAATACGTCTTCACTCGTCTACTAACCACCTACGAGCTGACCAGAGGGACCTAGCCAATTGGGCAATCGTGACGGGCTGGGCTAAAACAAGATGGCGGAATTACAAGGGAAGGTGAACACGGAATGGGCCCTTATCGATTATTATTGATGTCATGCGTAGATGAACTTCTTAAAACCATATTGGTACTCCGCAATGGGGTTTAATAAACTAATATCCGATCCGTTTGATACTTTTGGTTTTCTCTTTATTTCATCTTTAGAATTTGGCTACCAAAGCGCCTAATCTCGACTGATTGGTTTACTGATTGGTTTTGGGTCTGCCAATTTAATGTATGTTGCCTCAATTAATTTTCCTTTTGAAGAAATGTGGTTTCCCGATGTATTATGTGGGCCTTCATCCCAATTCATATGAATGGTCTTCGGACCAAGCAATGGTGTGCAATTTTTGTCTTTTCTGTGGAAACCCTTTTCTCGTGTTTTTCTTTGTGTTTTCTTATCCTTTACGTTTAGTGGTCTTATTTGTCTCGGCCTATGTATTGCCCTATTGCAGCTGAACATTTTATACAGTAAACACAGTTTTTTGGGAATCTTGGTGTGCCATTTTTTGGTTTTGTTTTTTACGAGACTATTGTCTAAGAGTGTAGTATGACTTAGAGTGAGAGGAGTGGGAACGGGGGGGGGTCGGGATGGGGGGGTTGTGGTGCACATCCGGAGGGGTAGAGAGATATAGCGGTAACATACACAACAGGGAAGTTGGAGGATAACGCGATAATCAAGGCACTTAAGGGAGTGGAAAGAATGAGAGAGAGAGAGACACACAGGGTCAGGGAGGTGTGCGTGAGCTGTGGTTGACTGGGGGGGGGCGATCTATGGATGATTCTTATGAGCGTCACAATGTCTGTTTTTCTGAATCAGATAGGGGTGTGGGTTTGGGGGGTATAGATAGTGAAGGTGATAGCGCAGGAGGTGCACAGATGTGGGGTGCGTGTTGCACTGGTAGTGAAATTATATCTCTATATTGGTCGGGGGGATTGTTAAAGGTGGAGGAGGAGGAGAGGAGAGAGTTTGTGTGTAGTGTGTGGCATATTATCTCTCTATTCAATTATAGAGTCACACACAGTTATGAAAAGATAGAGCTGATTTAGATGTAATATTTGAAAGTTATAGATCTAATATTATAATATAAATATTAATAATGTTATTATTATATGTTAGGAATTCCCACATTTATAAACATAATTTTACTGAACATATTGAGGAACATATTTTGGTTAAGTGTTTAACCTTGCAGGGAATTGTCTAAAGTCCCCTCTTGGACATCTTAACGTCCATTTGTAGGAAAGAACTGAACTCTTTCATCAAAAATTCCAGGGATTTTCGTAGAGAAGGTCAAAATCCCTAAAGTTGACTGAAACTGATAACCTGGTAAGTTTTTGATGTCGAATAGTCTAGTTACAAATTGCTACCATTGTTCCAGAAACTCTCGGAATTATTAAATCACGTCTCAAAGAAGACCAAACATTAAAGGGAAGAACTAAACTTCCCGTGGCCAGTAATTATGGAACTGTTAGAACTATGCACTCAATTGGCAATTATTTTGAGTTAAGGGTAAAATTAACCGTCAAGAGATGGGGATGGCAATGGGTTCTCCACTGTTCTCCTATTTTCGCCAATATCTGTATGGAGAATTCGATCGAAAAGCTTTGGCATCAGCTCAGTTCAAAAACCGAAGATTTGGTGGAGGTATGTTGATGATAACTTTGTTTAATTTTTTCTCATGGAGACATTAAATTAAAAAATTTTTTGAATCACATTACATAGTATTTTCTCTCTTCCACCCCGCCTCACAATGGAAGTGGGAATCCAAAACAATGCTTCCCTTTTTGGATGTAGTGTGTATTAAGAGGGATAGGGATGTCCTTAAGACAACTGTTTTTCGACAGATAACATCCCACAGGAAAATATTTAAATTAGTCATTCCAAACCATCAAAAATCATTCAAAGAAGGAGTAGCCTACTCGTTGTTTGATAGAGCAAAGAGCTTGTGCTCAGATAAAAAATGGACTAAAAGAAGAATATAAGAAAATTGAATCGGATCTCAGAAGCAATGGATGACGCCTCAATTAGTAATTAATAAGTGCAAACGAACCAGAAGAATCTTCCTCCTGAGTCAGAAAAACAGAATTGTGATAAATTTGCGTTTATGACAATCCCTTATGTGCCGGGATTATCGGAGAAAATTTAGAAGAGGTTAGGTAGAAAGTACAAAATTAGAACCGCGTTTTAAACACATACTGCCCTACAACACTCTTAGACAAAGTCTCGTAAAAACAAAACCAAAAAATGTCACACAAGATTCCAAAAACTGTGTTTTACAGTATAAAATGTAGCTGCAATAGCGAATACATAGGCGAGGACAAAAAGACCACTAAACGTTAAGGATAAAGAACACAAAGAAAACACGAGAAAGGGTTTCACAGAAAAATCAAAAATTGCACACCAATGTTTGGTCCGAAGGACCCAACATATGAATTGGGATGAAGCCCACAAAATACATCGGTAACCACATTTCTTCAAAAGGAAAATTAATTGAGGCAACATACAATAAATTGGCAGACCAACCAATCAGTCAACCATCAGTCGAGTATTAGGCCGCTTTGGTAGCCAATTCTAAAAGAATGAACTAAATATAAAAACCAAAAGTATCAAACGGCTCGGATATTAGTATATAAACACAATGCTGAGTCCACAATATGGTTTTAAGAAGTTCATCTCGCATGAACCAATAAATAACGAAAGGGCCCATTCCTGGTTCCCCTTCCCTTGTATTTACCGCCATCTTGTTTTAGCCATCCGTCACGATTGCCATTGGCTAGTCCTCTCTGGTCAGTCGTAGGTGGTTAGTATACGAGTGAATACGTAACATATGTGACCTATAGTTTTACAAATGATTAGTGTTTTGTATAGTTTTTGAATAAAGTGCATGTCCTATATTGTTAGTGAAGTTGAACCAACAACAATGTAGGTTGTGATTCCTGACTTTAGGCGTGCCACAACTCTTATAGTAAGATTCTGTCTATTTTAACCAAGGTTTTGTAATTATGTTGTTAGGTTCTGTTCCTCTTCCCTGAAGAAAGAGATCATGATTGCAGATTCTCGAAACGGTAAGGTTACTGTTTTCTTGTTATCACTGAACGATGGCAAATGTCCGGAAAAATCCTGTTTCCTTCTTCCTCTTACTTATTGATCAAACATACCAAATTCAATATATGTATGTAGTTACTTTCCAAAATTTCAAAAGACCCTTTTTATCAAATCTAATAATACAAAACATTGAAACAGTAAGTATCTACTGCAATGTCCCATATGTTTCATAAGTCAAATGTAATGTATGTTTATTAATTAAAATTGTACAAAATTTGATAAGTGAATTGTTATTTATATATTGCACCATAAAGGGGTTAATGTCCTTCAGAGTCCAATCACTAGTTAACGAATACCAGTTTCCACTAGAGTAGTCCTGTGAAAAGCCCTGACTGCTCCAATGAATTCAACATATTTACATTGTGCAACTTATAGTAAGTGTTTAAATTTGACGTAGGCTTATAATAATGTATAAAAGTTTGTTAGTCTTATATGTTTTCCCTTTTTAAGCTTGTTTAAAACAGCTGGAAGAATATGCGATGTTGAGGCTAACGAACTGGATGTCTTTAAGTAGGGTTTGATAGTAGGCCGGCCAATACAGAGCCAAGTAACAACTGTTTTGGTTTTAAAAGCGCAAAAAATACTTTTCAATTTCCCCGCAGCGATATTGGCAAGAAGATTTCTCCGTAAAATCTTATTACCAACAGTAAATCCGTCACTGATTGCATCTGTTAACACCTTTCTGCTTTATCGATCTTTTTCATATTTATCTTTCACAAATATTGATCTATGATCAAGCGAATTACTTTTGGTATTAATAAATGTATAGTTTGTTTCGAACTACAAATTTTAGCTTTAATAGTGTTGTAAACTATACGTATTATATTAATTTTATTACGATTCCAACATAGTATATCGGAGTATAAGTAGTATATTACCATAAAAGTATACTATAAATAGAGTATAACACGATTTATTTTATATAACTTTTAGTTTTACTAATACCTATTAAAAAACCATTGAACTTAGAAGACCGAGAACTATTTATATATGATGATTAAAATAGTTTGGTATGAATGTGTATTAAAATGAATACGTAACAGTAGTAAAAAATGAGCCATGTGTATCATTAATGCAACAGACCTATTCTTGCAGGGACCAAAGTAAAACTGTAACCTATAATGGTACAGGATCCAAGTAAGTTTCAGATACAATTATTATTGATATAAATACACTACTTCAATTATTTTAGAAATCATTGTTAACAGTTTTTTTGATAAAACATAAAATGTCCCGTGAAAAAATTATATCTGCGTCCCAGGATTAAAATGTCCAACTTTTGATCTACTAAGGGACTATAATGAGGGATATTTTATAGATATCTCTCCCGATTGGAAGGGCACAGAAAATATAATATACAAAATTTTAGGTTTAATCGGGCAACTAAAAGGGAACATCTCAAAACACCTAGTAGGCTACTTGGAAGAAGGTAGAGATTTCATAACCGATAATTGAAACAACAATGTAAACCTTAGCACATTAGGTCTACTAGAATAAATTCCAACTCGATTTTCGGACAATGATGTCAACAGGAAATAGCTACACAAGGCATAACAAAAACTATAAAAAAACAAATAA
>NW_025789984.1:0-6035 GCF_021130785.1 Homalodisca vitripennis
TTCGAGCTCACGTATCTCACGTATTATTGGAGAAGATGGCTTCCACTTTATAACTTGGACTCCTCTTCTAGTATTTACCGACTAGAAATAACCCTTCTTAGATTACAGCTTCAATGTCTCGTGCCAAGACGCCGACACCCGGATTGTAAGTCTACACATTGCGAATGGAAGTAAAATCTTAATGTTTTATAAAATAAAACATCGTAGGCATAATTCCATAGAACATTGGATATTTTAGGCCCACCTATCAGATATATATTTTTAGTTTCTTGTATTCTAATTGGCAGCAACGTGGCAAGGTATGCATATAATTTACCAACTAAAAGTGGTGCTTGTAAGTTTCGCTGATTAAATTGAACTTATAAGTAAGCTTTGCAATTCGAGTGTTTATTACTACGACCTCAGAAGTCACCACCCCATGTGTTATCGTCTTTCGGTACAGTGTCTAGCAATATTTCTCCTAATCTTAGCCTCTCTATAGGCAGAATAAAACAATTATTTTATGACTTGGACAAATATTTACAATACTATTCTGCTCACTTTGGGAAACAAAAGTTTCTAACGAACGAACTGCTGCATTGTAACTAATAATTAAATTAAGAAAACACACTAAAGTCTGACAGAGGTTAGTATGTGCAGTTTTAGCTATTTTATACTTGTGAGGGACACTGGCTGATGAGGTGACTATCACTATAAGTCAATAATTTCATTAGATATACAGATAACTGTTTACATATATTTGTGGTTAAATTTATCTGTAGACAGTTAATCACAGATCTTATGATGACTTGCATGATACTCAAAGTCAAATTTATAAGATTATTCAACATGCAATATTTTGTATATATTTACTTGTAATATCAATAGACCGCATTAAGTTGTATTAAGTTCTGAGATAATGTTCCTCTCTTTCTTATCCTTTCATGATAGATCTATGAGAATATGATGAAACTTTGGTTGAGAAAAGGAGAAAATGCTAGTTTAACAACTCTTTCTCTTCCAGGGGCCGCATGATATTAGTTTTCTTTCGCCATAATTAAATCCGACAGAGATGTGAAAAACCCTTAGATGCAAAACGTAGTACATATAAATTTATTGTATATAAATGGATTAAAAATTACAAGATAATTTTTAAAATAGTTACATTCGTTTTATATTGTCTTAATAATTCCCTTCCACACCGAAAAGGACTGGTTTTAAATGAGGAAGTATTAGTTTCAATTTATTTATGAAAGTTTCAAATCTTAGTATGTTAATCAATGTTATTTTTTTTAATTTTTAAATATCTTTGAGATGTTTAACTTTAAATAATACTAAAGTTAAGTATAATAAGTTATATTTTTTGGAATGAAGTAATATTGATTTTATATACGGTAATTAATGTTATATATAATGTTATTGAAGAAAAGAATTCTCCATGTAAAGTAAAAGCAATGATGTTTTATTGTAATTAATAATACTTCCATTTGATATCAGTCTGAAGTATCTATCAGTTGAATTTTATCTAAATTAATAATTTAGTTATCTAAATTTAAGTTAATATCACAATGTATGATGCTATGCTCACATAATAGTTAACTTTATATGTTACTTTTTTAGTAGTTTCTTTCCCCTAATTCCTCTGTGCTAAGTGTAATCATTATGTGTCATCGTATACCAACGGTAATGTATCTTATTTATTATTGCATAAATTACTATAACTAAGTGTCTGGCCGATTTCACGTCTTACGCACTGAAGCTACCTATAATGCATATGGATATGCTAAGGAATTAAATTATTTAAATTATTGCCCTTATTGGATGTACTCATTGTACGATGTAGTAAGTCGTTGGAAATTAAGTTTAATAGTTGAAGTTTGTTAGTGTTTCGATTCCTGTCGATAGCCGTCCTCTCGTAAAATGATCCAATAGAGAGGCCGACTGTAATACAGTTCACTAATGAATTTGGTGGTAACATGAATGCAAGGTAAGCAGATGCATATACCCGTCACTTTAATCAAGTACAAACAGCGAGGTTAACTTTTAGTACAGTACATCAATGAGTTGAGCATTAACTGAATGGAAGGGTGAGGGTGATGTGAATATAGATGTTTCCGCCGCTAACTTTCGCAGAAAATGGAAATTGCCACTTGACTTGAGATTTATTACAACCACATTCTCAAATGCACGCATTGGTACACTTTTCTATCTTTGACCTGGATCTTTTGATTTGTTTAACGTATTCACATAGAGAATTTCGCATATAATAGAAATTGCATAAACATACAGTCCAAATACTTTCATGTCTCACATTTCAGTTTATAATAATACAAAACTGCGACGGTAATAAAAGTAATGTTGCAAGTTGCTGTTATATCATTGACAGCACTTAACAAAATTGTGTTGTGGAAACTTATCATTTCGAACTGGAAAGAGATATGTATTGTTGAGTTGAAACTAGTAAAATAACCCTATCAGACATTTTGTTGAAGGAGTATTTCTTAGCAAGAAGTGGCAACCTTTTCCGTCTCTAGAAGCATTAGTAACCGGGTTCATCCTGCTTTCTAGGGACTAATTTACCCTGCCCCTGGTACGCGAAAATATACAGAAATTCATATTATATATACCAGTCGATGTCAGATCACCGAACTCTTTGTAATCCCAGCATCTCAAAGATTCTGGGCCCTGGAACTTTATTGCCTCAAAAAAATTCCGGTCACTGTGAACCTCTAACCTTTAGAGGCTTACGTGCCAAACAAATTTCCAGTTACTTGGGACCTTTTGTCTCTTAAATTACCGGTCACATCAGATGCTTCCAGAATCCCTCTTGGACGTTTCTGTGTCCTGGGAGAGTTCGGGAGTTTTATACACACTTGATGTTCTCGCTCGCTGGTATTGAAACACTATTTTAGGCATTCACCCCGATAAAGCATTAGGCCATATAAAAACTGCAGAAATTAGGTAATCTCCAGGCCATCGCATATTCTCACATTCTCAGGGTTCATGGATAATCCAAGTGCTCTTTTTGATCACTTGTTTCTTTGAAGCGATGACTTTCGTGTGGACATGTTTTCGTGGTATTTTATGGTTCATAACTACTCTATACCTATCAAAACTTGACAGTTGCTCCGTCTATCTCATTTGTTTTATCTCATTAAAATTTATCTGTTCTAAATGCTTTTATATTTACGTTCATATTTTATATATTACGGTCTCCAGATTTTCCTATACGTGTTTATCAGTTATTTTACTATGTATTGAATCAAATTAAAAATAATCGGTACCAATGGATAGTGTCCATTGATAAAAATGATTCAAAGAAAATGACTTTAAACGTATTTTAACATAAAGACGTTTAAAAGGACCCACATTTAAAGGACAACTTTTATTCTCAGCGTTTCAAATTATCATTTCTTAGAAATACACCTGATAGGAGCGCTGAAATTTGTAACATGTATCTACTCAGAGCTGGGTGATGGATGGGATTCGTCACGATAATGTGTAATAAAACTGGAGCTTTTAAATCCTGAAGGGAACAGGAGAGCAGGATGTGCAGAGGCGTTACAACGATACTGAACGGCTTACTTCAATTAATTAAAAACCCTTCGTATAAAAACGTCCATAACAATAATTTGGTGCCAAAATAAAAAGATAAAATAGCTTACTGATTTACTGATTATAAGTGCACATGTGGTACCAATTGTCAAATAATAATATGTTTAGTTAAGCTTGCAATTTATAGTTATACATTAAATATACTTATTCCATTAAATCGAAGATATTGCATCCGACGAAATTAAAGATTTTAAATTATTTATAAATTTTATAATAGCGAGGCTACACTTGTTTAGGATTTCGTGTTTATTTTAAATAAGGTGCTAGGGGAAAAGACGATTTCTGTTTATTCATCGGATTTTGACGGGGTTCTTTAAATTCGAGTAAATTCTAAAGTAAAAAAAAATATTTTAATTTGTTATATATTATTATTTTCGTATGTGTTTTGGTTGCAATGCACTATTTTGCATGCGTAATAATTGTTAGAGTATGCTTTAAGGGAAGATAAAAGCAGCAGATCTAAAATAAAAGTTGAGATCAGAAACAAAGTGTACTAAAATGTGGCCAGAAAATGATTCAGTTGTCTGTTTATGTAATGACAAATAGTGAATTGCAGGTCGGAAAGCCGTTCAAGGTAACCTGAGCAATGCGCAAATTCAAGTGGGCTGTCTGCTGGCCAATGAAGTTCCATACAAACCCAGTCCTTTGTTTATAATTTAAAACTAAAGTTTAGTCATTATTGTGTGTAATTTATTTTATGTCATAAATAAAAGTAATAAACCTTTATATTGCTCTAAATTGTAAACTATCTTTTAAATATAATTTTATTTGTTCTTGGTATATATATATAGCTATCAGCATGACATTCTTCAAATAAATATCAAGATTAAGTTGGTTGATGGGCTACTTGACCAAGAGTTTCAGTGTTCCTGACTGAGTCAAAAACTTTCTCTTCACAAGTAATGTAGGTGACATACAATTTAACCAACACTGTAACAAAATTCCATAAACAAATTATAAACAAGTATGGATTTTAAGTTTCTTTAGTTTAAAATAAGTTGAATTCGAAGGCAAAAACCATTTTATTATACATTATTGTTTAGAAGTAATAAACAAATTTTCCCGTGGTGAATTTCAGAGCTCAGGAGGAATATAAGCAAGGCTGAAATACTGTCCCTACACAATTGATTTGAAGTGTTTGTTTAGCCAAATGAAACTTTAGGAAAGAATGTTTTTATCTACTTTTGGCACCCAAAGGCCTTAATGATGTGTGAATTAGTATCCACAATGTTTTGTGCAACCCCCTTTAATCTAAATATCCTTAAAATGTAGATACTACGATAAATCCATTCAATACTCAAGAAGTATTGGCAGGTTACTGGTCAGGATTAAGATTTAGATATAAGTTGTTTGAATTAGTTCCATGAACTCTAAAATTCCTACACTACCGTTTAATGTCTATGTTGTTATCACTTCCAACAACATTAGACTCTCGCTGTATTCGTTTTAAAAGTAAACTTGATGTTTGTGCATATTTCACTAAGCTGTAATTTTCGTGTCCGTACACTATCATCGTAGTAAATTATTTGCTTCTTTGTTCCCATTAATGCGGCATTCTCAAAGTATTTCATAAACATGTTAAACTCTACACATTAAATCGACCCCCTTTTCCCACCCTATCAATTGTCTAATATATTACCTGTCACAATAAAATTCATTTCCTTAATATATTTTATCTAATCCCGTTATTTATTGAGATTTTATCATACGCATTATTTTATGTTAACCTTCATACCAATTCTAGGCTTTTTTAAAAACTATCATCAGAACTAAAATATAACAAGTGTTAAGATTGTTATTTAATTTTTCAATATTTTAGAGGTGAATTTTCCAAATCAAATCATACAACATTAATTATGTAAGTTTATGAGCCACATAAGTAAAAGGATCGGTAAAGCCAAAAAGAAATAAAAATATAATGCTTTATATTTTACCGTTAAATTATAAAATATGTAACACATTCTGTATGTATGTTAATGACAAAACCTTCATGAAGACTGTAAGGTTTGATAAGTTTGGTTTAGTTTAAGGTTAAGGTTGTAACGTTTCGCAATCATAGGCCTTATCTGCACTCGAAACGGGACTGATCACCCCGTTTAGAATTAATCATTGCGGTGCGCGCCCGTAATTGTCCGACACCGTAAGGTAATGATTAGCGAAAATGGTCAGATATTGCCGCTCTCCACTTACCGGCGAATCTAAAAATCCGTAGATTGACCCAGTAGCCAAGCTTGACCTAGATGGCGCTATTATCAGCCGTGATGTACGTAACAGTAGTTAACGAGCAAGGACCACGTTGTGAAGAAAAGTTGAAGTTCGAGGATCATCGTTTTTCCACCCTCAGGTCTTCTCGTCGTCTTGTAATTATTTCGAGGATTTCTTGGGCTCTGAGGTAAGAACAGTGCAATAAAAATTCTCACATCAAGGGAAACAATTAAAAA
>NW_025789985.1:0-6413 GCF_021130785.1 Homalodisca vitripennis
AGCTAGATTAATGGTAAATTCCCAGAATTTTTTGAAGAACATTGCCCAAAAAGGAACTTGTCTCTTAGTGTATATTAATTGTGCGAGCAAGCGGCAAGCCACCTAAATTCTTGTACAAAGTAATCTAAGAATAATTGTAGTATTGAAGTCAGATAAAGAGCCAGTACAAGCTGGAAGGCGTACTGTCCCCCAATAGCACTTACATGTTACAGCTGCTTGAAAAAACTGCTGACTCTGGTTCTTGCATTAACAGCTTTTATGAAGGTGGGTTAAAAGTATAAATCCAATACATGGCCGTCACATTCTTGGTTCTTACAGGGTTTAGTGACACTGATTGATAAAAGGACCTTCTTTATAAATTTTACAAAACCTTGTCCTGTGCCCTGTTTTGTGGCTTGTCAATTCCTAGGTTGAGCGGTGAAAAGTGCCCTCTCGGAACCCTTTAAGAATAATCCTGTCTCAGATGATCGGGGAGAACGTACAACTTAACACATTCGCAGTGCTGACGGACGCGATAAAACGCGTCAGCAGGTAACCGAGTTCATGTGCGGGAGAACGCGTAAACGCGTTCTTGCGCGCGCACACTGCTTCCTCCTAATTGGTATCTTAGCTGATTGGTTTATTGTAAATCAGCACGTTACGACAGTGAAGATTATTGGTTACCTTTAACTCGAATAAGTTAGTTTTCGTTTTTGATTTATGATTGATTGTTGAAGTGGTTATTATAACATGAGTGACAAAGGATCCAACATATATTCGTAATCCTGATAATTTAACTATCAGTGAAATCGACAGATATGCTCTTTACACGACTCTCAATCTGATTGAGTATAGTAGGTGGCGATGAGTGTATAGAGCCGAGTGGAAATGAAATCAAGTGATGAAGATGAGTTTTGAATAACACCTGGACCCTACACGCTCGATAACAGTTTCAGTCCTTGACATTCACTTCAGCCCGAGCCCAATAATGCATCTCCTGCTGCCAGTGATAACGATCTTGCTATAACCTGGTCCAAGCCAGATAAACAGTCTACCCCACAGCTAAACCAACATCCGCGTCGTCAGAGGGAAAAAAGCTTCTCATCCGGTTTTGGCAATGAAGTGAATTGCCCCAATTAAAACATTTTTATTTAATGGAACCAACGGATTTAAGAATGTCATCCCACCAGGTAATAAACCAATAGAATTGGTTTAGACTTATTATTGATGATGTGTGTTTTTCAAAATATTGTCAAAGGAAACCCAAATAGTTACGCAGAACAGTTGTGCTTATCTGAACAAACTAAAGAAAAGTCACGAATATGATCAACTTGGAAAGATCTGACTTTGCAGGAAATTAACATATTCCTTGGTCTTTTTGGTTCATACTGGAATTGTCCTTTTGCCACACACTACAACATTAATGGAGTACCGACAAGTTAGTCAAAACATTTTTTGGTGAGTACATGTCACGATACCAGATTTTTGTTAATTTTAAGATGTTTTAATGTTGATTACTGTGATGAAAATAATGATCGATTACATAAAATAAAACCTGCTGTTGACTAATTCAACAACAAAATGTTGTGTATATACTCACCCAGTAAAGAGTTGTCGTTAGATGAGTCTATTGGTTCTATTTAGAGGCAGACTTAAAGTTTAAACAATACAAAAGAATAAAGAGACATAAATATGGAGTAAAGCCTATACATTCTTGCTGAACCAAATGTACGATTAATGAAGTTTGCCGATTACGCAGGTGCAATGGACATTTTGACTTGGAGAAGTACATGCCGAGAAAGTAGTGTTTACACTTGATGGAACCATGGCTTGGAAAAGGGTATTCATTTTTTTGCTGACAAGACTTCTACAACAGTTTTTCCTCGGACAAAATCTCTTATAGAGAAAAGAACCTACATTTAACAGAAACCCTACGATCAGACCGAGTAGGTGTAACAAAAGATTTGATAACTAAAAAAACTTAAGAAAGGCGAAACGGTGGCAAAATACCATGATGGTATAATGGTAGGGAAGTGGAAGTGATGTAAGAGAGGTGGTTTATAGTAGTAACCAGTATGAAAATGACATGAATCGACGTGAACCGATGGGGTAAGGAAAAAAATTAAGCCCTTAACCCTATAAAAAAATATAATAATTATATGAGTGTAGTGGATAGGTAAGGATCATCTCATGAGGCTTCTATCCATGTAAGCGTAAGACCATTCGATGGCACAAAAAGCTGCTGATCCACATTTTTACAAAATGGGATATCCTCAATGCTTTTATTTTTGTATAACAAGTTTGTTATTGGCAAGAAAATGACAGTGCTGGACTTTAGATTGGATATCCGTGAAAAACCTTCTAGGGGCCTGATAGGGGAACATCAACAATGAAGAAGAGGAAGACAACGAGGGGGGAAGTGAAGCACCTACCTACAAAACGTGCCTTTGAATGACAAAGGAATCAGAAGCAAGAAAAAAGTGTAAAGTGTTTTTACTCGTAACGGACGAAGAAAGGAAACAACGTACCAGTGCAAAGCTTGTCCAGAAACACCAGCTTTGTGTCCTTCAAGACTGTTTTGCTAGTTATAACGCCTAGAAGAAACGTTCTGTATATAGTGTAAATATTTGTAGTGATGAATTTATTATTTTGTTTCGATCCAGAGATGTAAAGTAAAAGAAATATCCATTCGTATTATTATTATTAAATCAAGTGCTATTAGTCACTTAAAGCTCCTGGACTCTTAACGCGTCTTCCCACATAGCGTCAATATGTGATGCTATATGCAGCCATACGTCGTTTACGAGTCCATTTATTAATTTTTTTCTAATAAAGGTAAAATTCATAATAAAGTTTTATTTGTGTACCCAAGACAAATATTTTTGAGTGCCTCCTACACATCGAAAAATAAAATTTTTACTTTTCAGCACAGCCCAACTCATAGTAAAAAATTGTCCACAGTTAATGTGTTTATATGGGTTGTAATGACAGTAAGTGGTATTCTGATTCACTCTCCTCTCCTATATGTCAATGATAATACGTCAAGAAGAAATAACAACAAGATTTTGTCAAACACTGAATTAACACCACTTATAGGAATCTTCTAACACTACAAGAAATTGGTTGATGTCCAGACATTTGCCAGTCACCGAGAGAGGAATGAATTTTTAATTACAAAATGCTTGGATAAACATATTGGGAAACTTTAGATGACAGACATAACTTCTTAATTTTCAATCCAGCAGAATTAGTGGGAGAATTGAGTCTTGGAAGTTTAGGTTTCGTGTTAGGCACCCATTGAATCCTATGACTGTTTAAAGATTGTCTTTGGTGTGCATTTCCATGGGGTTGGAATGGATAACAAAAACTGAAATTTAATGTATAAAGATATAATGTCGATGTTTTTTTCTAGTTTTTTTATATTTATCCTCTGACTGCTTTTGTTTTTATTGCTTATGACTAAGGTGTTGAATTATTTCTTTGATTTCGATTGGTACCACTAACTAAAACAAAGCAATATAATATATATGAAATTCAAAATGTTTTAGTTATATTGTTTATTAAAAAAAATGCTTGGTCTTACATTTAAAAAACGTACTTACTTCCAAGTAGCATCCATTTGTGACAAGTAATATATTGTAATAGGTTTGCAGTGAATACTCATGTGATTGCCTCTCATCTGCAGGTTCAGACGCTGGATGATGTTGGCTGACAGCTTACTATGAGGAGGATCCAGATGCTGCCTGCAGAGCCCTCTACAGTCCTTTCCATCAAGCAACATGGATGTGGAATACTCGAGGCTGGCTCGAGATCAGCCACTCCGCCCAAGGGCCCCGGATGTGGCTCCACCCAAGGCTTTCTTTTATACCTGGTGCGGCTCCCCTCGTACGTGTCTCCCAACCGCCAACAAGCCCTCAGGGGAGATACCATTTACCGATGTAAGCTATCGCCTCTTCCTCTTAGTCTTTTAGTTTTGCTTGAGTTGCATCAAAGTGGGGGGGGGGGACAACTGTAGCAAATTTTTAGCACATGTACTTCATTGGTAACATTGACGAAATTTAAAATTTGATTACATTTTTAAATGAGGTAACAGTAGAAAAAAACTGTGAAACTGTAACAACCTAGACAGGTTTGGACCATCTTCGTATACAAGAAGCGAAATAAATTAAAACTTTTCAAAATAATCAGTGCATAGAAGAGACCTTTCAAAATTAGGAAACGCTTGACCTACCTTTATCTTTGAAAATTTTGCAAAAATTAAACCTACTGTCCCCAAAAGTGCCATGTTGAGGTACATTTTAGGTGTTAAAAATGACTCCATCCAAATCTTTGGGGTTTAAAATGTGTATTTTCGTTAAAATAGTAGGTTTTCATTTCTCGGTTAAGTCGGTATAACATAGTGGACAAATGGGTTGCCCTCACCCTGTAAGTAGTTAGATGAGAGTTTCCATGGCAGAAATAGCAAGAAACAAACCAAAGATATATGAGATAATATAATTGTGAGGAAGATAGAGGTAGATTAGATTACATCTAATCTAATTAAGAGGTAAGAAAAAGAGAACCAGATGAAAAAAGATAAAAAAGTATGAGTAGGGTAAGAGGACTTACTATGGTCAGTATCCTACAGTCTGTTGGCACTGTACCAGATGAGATGATGATGATCATAATCATAACCATCAACATCATCACTGGCATGGTGTTTTTTCTGTGTTTACAGATATTGAAGGAGAAAAGGGGAGAATAGTTTAAAACAGTGTCTGCGATTTAAGATTTGTATGTCCAGTGATACCACCATTGTGAAGATTTCAGAAGATATCAGTGAAAGATAATGCTCACTCCCCCAGTAATTGTAAATCTGTGAGATACTTTAAAACAGAGAGGAGGGAATTATATGATCCCTTCATTAATAACTGAGTTCAAAATGTCTCACAGATCAAACTGAGAACAACAAGTATCAGTCTCCATCTTCATTTTTGGATCTTCGAGTTCAATTGATCCTCAAGTTCTATTCAAAAAAGGAATAGTTGATCTCTGAAGTTTGTTCATCAAGTGGTCCATTAACTCTAAGATGTAGCATTGGATCTAAATTATAGAATTGCTCAATCAAAACTCGGTGATGCAATGTCTATTTCCTTTTTATAGTACGAAAAAATTGTTGTAATAGACGTGGATCATGCATCATTGAAAAATATAACTCCAGAGGTGCACCAAAATTTTTAAAAAATGAGCCAATTAGTATGAATATAAAGTCCGTATATATTATCAACTGGGCCGTTTCAAATCCAATAAAGTTGTATCTGTGAAATGTTTTATACTTTGTACTTTTATGTGTTTTCTGATTTAAATTGTGTAAGTGTCATTCATGTTTTATTTAGTTTTGTACAGGTTAAACTTTAACTCAGGTCGGACACCCTATCCTGAGATAATCTGCAGAGATCACACATCAACACAGCATCAGCTTGTCACCTCTACACCGCGCTATAGTTGTTCCTAGTTTAGTGTAAAGTTTACGCGTCTCATTGTTTCATGTTTACAGGCAGGGAAGGGGGAGGCAGAAACCGTCACGACCTGCAAATGCTAAGGAGGGCAGTGATGACGAAGTAATGACGAAAGGTCTGTGCTAAACAAACACTGACAAGACTGATGGAGGTCAGGTCGGCACTATCCTTGGATAATCTGCAGAGATCACGACATCAACACAGCATCAGCTTGTCACCTCTACACCCGCATATAGTTGTTTCCAAGTTTAGTGTAAATTGTACTGTCCATGTTTAACTCAGTTTGTTCATGTAACATTACAATTTATTTGCTGTGAATCCCAATGTTAGTGAAGCTTTACATTTCAAAAAGAGCATGTCCTGAAGTTTTTCTGGTAAACTTCTGAAGGTCCTAAGCAGCCTGTGATCTTTAAAAGCTAAAAGGGCTAGAAAGTACATAGTGAAAAGGTGCCAGAAATGTGTTATTTTTTTCACTAATATTTTTCTACTCGCCGATGGATTAAATTTTTAACTTCTTTTTTAAATCATCACTGGATATCGTCATATATTATGGTATGTGTCCAGTTTAATTATATTTTATTGTAAAAGGAACTGATATTTAATATCTAAAATTGGCTTACATGTATAAAATAAAAAATGTTATTTATTAGTTTTGAGTGTACATAAAGAAATTAACTACTCCAATTGTGGAACAAAATATCAGTACAAAAATAAAGCAATCAAGTCAAAAGAAATTTGATCAATAATAATAAAAAAGAATAAAAATATAAATTAATTTATAACAGTTTAAAATTTGACTCTAAAATTTTAACGTACTAACACAACCCCTAGAAATAACTTATAGGAATTAAGGTATTTAAAACAATTTAGGACATTTTGCTATAAAAATTAAGGAAAACAACTGTTTTTTATGTTTATTTATTTTGTTTTGTCAGT
>NW_025789986.1:0-5994 GCF_021130785.1 Homalodisca vitripennis
AAAATTTTACAGGGTTTTTATATTATTTTGGGGAAAAACCCCCAAAATATACCCCCTTTAAATTTAATTTAAATAAAAATTTTTAAAAACCTCTTAAAATCGTGATGGGAGATTGGGCCCCATCTATTTTTTGGGAAAACAATGTTTTTTTTAAAGTCACAAACGGGGGACGCCCTCCCGGGGGGTATCTTTAAATATTTTTAAATGGAAGCCTATACCTTGTGATCCCTAATTTTAAAGGTAATAGCTTATGAATTGAATGCCAAAAACCCGCATTAAAAGGGAAATTTAATTCTATAAAGAAATAGACCCCTTTTTTTGTATTAAAAATTTTTACGGGATTTTTCCAACAATGTAATTTTTAACATGGTTTTCCCAAACAAAATGGGGTTACACTAATTTTTTTTGGGGCATTTTTTAAATGTTAAATTTAAAAATAAAAAAAAAAATTTTTTTTTTAAGCGGGGTTTCATTAGAAAAAATTTTCCATTTTTATTTACAATGAATAAAACTTTGGGGTTAATTTCTCGGGGAATTTATTATAAATTTTTTTACTTGGTTTTTTCCCAAAGCCCGGCGGGAAAGGGGTTTAAAAGAGACAAAGGTACTAGCCTATGAGAAAAAATTATTGTGTTATTAATCATTGGTCTAAAAGGTTTCAGTTTGTTGAGCATGGAGTTTTCACTAGACGGGTTTCAAAGTTTGGGAATTACAAAGGGGAAAAAAGGTCATATCTTTCCCTGTGAGTTAATCAGTGCTCTGAAGCATTGCGTCAACAAGTTATCTAATTACAGTGTTCATTTTTTATTTGGCATTTTAAGGGAATTGTCTGAAAGAGAACGAATTACTCTGTTGAAAGATGCGAGGATATGGCGATTTGTCAAAAATTTTTTATCGGGGAAGTTTTAATTTGTTTAATTGGGGCACTTTCCCCGAAAAAGGGAAACCCTAAGTGTTTCAACAATATCCCAAAAAATATTGAGCGTTTTGAAATGACAGGGGAGTGTACGTAAACGGCCAAAATTTTGGGGGGGAGGATACAATCTTTCAACAGGGTGAAGAAATGACAAAATGTTTTTTCAAAATTTATTGAAGACCCAACCTTACATCGGGTCAGAAAAAAACTGCACAGCAAAATGATATCACCCTATGTCTGTGAGTAAGATTTTTAAAATTAATAAATACAAACCATTTAAAAATTCAATTTTGGGGCCAACCCTTTTAAATGAGGATGAAATTTCGACAAAAAGAGGGTTTAGTTTTGTGAATTTGTGAAAGCGCAAAAGGGGTTTACAATTTTAAAATTTTTTTGACCAAAAAATAAATATTTTTTTGATGAGGCAATTTTTTCCTAAAAGGCAATTTTTAACAGGGACAATTTTCCTTTTCTTTGGGTATTTAAAACCCCCATTGGTTACTGAGTCCCATTACAGCAACCACAAAAATTGAATTTTGGTGTGGAATTTTTGGGGAACAAAATTTTTTGGACCCTTTTTTTCAATGGAAAATTTTAAAAGCCCAACTTTACTCCCAAAATGCTCCCAAAAGAAATAATCCCGCTATTAAAAATTTCATCAGGAGAATATTTTTGATTTAAAGTATTTGGTTTTTAGCAGGATGGTGTCCCCCCCAATTTTGGGAGACAGGTAAGAGGTATTTGGATTTAAGGTTTCTTTTAAAAAGGAGGGGGCCCAAAAAGGAGAAATCGAATGGCCTCCAAGATCTCCCGGGTTTTTTACCAATCGATTATTTCTATGGGGTCATTTTTTAAAAACCAAAGTTTATAGAAGAAAGCCTCATTTAAATTTTAAAAAACCTAAGAAACAGGATTATAGAGGAGATTGTTTTTATAAATTTTAAGAAATGTTAGGCAACTTTGTCGAATATTTTTTCACAAGATTGGCTCATTGTCCCAAACCCTTTGAAAGGGAAACCCCGGTTTGAAAAAATTGCTTTGACAACCCAAATTTCAGGTTTTAAAAAGTTTGTTGTTTAAAACTTTTCTAACGCAAAACAATTTTTTTTTTTTTGTAAAAAAGAAATCAATAACATAAATATTTCCCTTTTAAATTTTTTTGTAATTTAAAAACTGGAAATTTGTTTAAAAAACCCGCTTAAAAATAAATTTTTTTTTTATTTTAATTGAACATTTAAAAAAAAAGTAAAAAATTAGTTTAACACATTTTGTGGCAAAAACCATGTTTTTAAAATTTTCATTGTTTAACATCAGTAAATTTTTTAATACTAAAATGCTCTATTTTTTTTTGATTTGAATAATTCCTTTTGGGTGGGTTTTTGGGCAAAATTTAAATTTAGTAAGCTATTACCTTTAAAAAATTTTGTTCACAAGGTATAGGCCTTTTCCCTTAAGAATATTTTAAAGATTTCCCTCGGCAGGACCCTTCCCCCCTTGGTGTGACAAAAACAAAACATTGTTCCCAAAAAGGGAGATGGCCCAAACTCTATCACGATTGTAAAAAGGTTTCCAAAAATTTTATTTAAATTTTTAAAGGATTATTTGGGTGTTTCCAGACATAATATAATGTTCTACCGGGACTCGAACCGGATCTCTACTTGCCGGAGAATGTGCTACCATTACATACAGAGCCCTTCCTTTTTACGATTGAAGTATTTTGTATTTGGCCGTATCTGTCATATATGGTGTAAAATTAACCAAACTAAACATATGATCCGGAAAGACCAATCCCTGTCAAACTACTTTTTTATTTACATATTAAGTTTGTAAAAAATGGTAATAGCCGAATTTAATTTCAATAATCATTGAATCACAAAAAGTACTTGAAGGACTCGAACCCGGATCTCTCACTTCCCGGGTGAATGTGTGTATGTGAATATATATATTCATCATACTCTTTTAGCAGTTTTAAAAGAAACTACAATTATTTTCTGTACAATATTTCGTTGTAATTATACAATTTATCGAGTACACTTTTTTTAAATACGCAGAATGAAATAGTATGTATATATATTTATTAATTTAAATGGGTATAATTATTAAAATCCAAAAAAACGTTTTCTTCAGAAAACAAACGTACTTACCTAGTACAGTATAATAATTTCCCCTAATTGTTTGTAATTATAGTCAGAATAGCAGAAACTAAAACAGGTATACTTGCGATAGCCAGATGTAGAATAATTAGTCCGTGGCCGAGGTTAACAAAGTTATCGGCGTTATGAGAGGGGAGAAGGAGGGTGAGTTTTGATCTGTACTGAACCTAGCGCGGTGCTGTTGACTCTCTAAATCATCTACATTTCGCCCAAAATTCCACTCGAAACAGGAGGCTGGAATCGGATGGGTGGAACTGTGGGGTGTAATTGTGCCAACTTGGCATGTAGAGTTGAACGTCGATCATCTGATATCGATACTGCTATACATGCGATGTCGCTACCTGTTATAAACCATCGATGTCTATCGAATAAATACATTGGCATTTCCTTAAAAAAGCAGTGTTCTGGAAATGTAATTAATACTTTTTGGCTATGTATAAGAGAAGTTAAAATACAGTTGTACTACTCAATAGAGCCTCATAAGAAAAATAAGTTTTTATAATGTGGATCTCTCTAGTTTCAAACCTAATTTTAATCTAGCTTTGTAAAAGTCTACTTAAAGTTTAATAATAAATCAGGTTTGAGAGAAATTGTCATTTTTTATGTCTCCTTTTTACAAAGCAAAGGGGAAAAAAATTAAAGTGACTTAAAACTTCGAAGTTTTTCCACGCCAGAAAAACATGGGTTTCGATTTTTATCGTAGGTTATACATCTAATTAAGCTTTCCATTTATGTTCTATCTCTCTGTATCCGTTGCTAGGTGTTATTTAAATAATTTTGCAACTTTTTTCTTTGTTTATTAAAAAACTGCCCCTTTTGTAATTTCAATGTAAAAATAAATAAAATAAGAACAGTTTTTGGCCAAAATATGTACAATTTGAAAAAATTAATAAGTCAAGATAACCTCCAAAATTACCCCAAAATTGACATTTTTTATAACTAGCCGTCACATGTATTTTATACTTATTTTCAAAGGTGTCATTTTCTTTAATGGGGTTTGAACTTTTTTCCGATTTATGTCCTTGTCACAGGATCCAAAACACCAATTTTCATGAACCCTTCCCTTTTCTGCATGGCTGAGTTAGACACCCCTTTATAAGTGTGGTAATATTTCCCTTAGCCAAATCGGCCTTTTTTCAGCTGAGAGCCAAATGCTCGCGAGCTGTGTCTGTAATTATCAATGTTGCGGGTAAAACGGATATCGCGAGATAACGGATTAAGCAATGTTGAGCGTGGTGCAATCATTTAGGTTGTTTTAGTCGGAGTCATGGTCAAGGTTTTTGTGGTCAACAGTTACAGCATTCATTTCGTGGTCATCATTCGCAGTCAACATTTCTAGATTACCAGCTGCACGATCAACATGCAGTGGGTGTCAGTTAAAGGGTAGATTATATTAGGAAATTTATTTGAGAACTTTGTTTTAAAATATAAATGTGTGTTTAGAACTATAGGACTATGTTTTGTTTTTTAAATACTGTGTATTAATTTTGTTATGTCAGAGTGTTACAGTACTTTCATTGTCAGCTCTAAAGGCTAAGATTTATTTATTAGTGTACAAAACCCTGTATTCGATTTAATTTGATCGGAGACAAGAAATTCGTTTTTCTTATTGGCCACTTATAAAACACTGAACATGTTTTTAAAAAATTCATTGTGTTGAAGAGTCGTTTCTGAGATTTCAGAAACTGATAATCCCACAATTCAAGATCAGAGGAACAGCACGGAGCCATAGTTTCTTTACTGATCAACAGAATAAAACACAAAACTAAACGAGTTATCTGCTGAGTTAGAAAACTCTGATGACGAAGAGACGTGGAGATGTAGGGATTATGTTTGTTGCCAAGGGCGAAGGGTCGGTGGACAACGCATGGCTAATGTCCAGGGACCTTCCAGTGTGTCTACTGAAAACGCATAGTCTGAGGCACAATTGTTGCGGAGGACGCTCTTCCATGGAAAAACAAGTTTTCCATGGAATAATTCACAAGATACAGGGTACTAAACTCAAGTCTCAAGTATTCATCACCATTTATTGTATTAATGCCACGATTATCAATGTCTCCATTTCCAATTGCTCTACGTCACACTTTTCGTTTCAGGAGTGTTTTTCTTATTTGGTGTTCGAACCAAGAATATGATCTTTGGATTAAGCTTATTCACACTTAGGCTATTGACTTAAAACTCGTTTTATAGTCTTTTCCGTTACTAATGTTGGATCTTTTAAAAAAAAAAAACACATATTTTTTATTGTGTTTTTATAGAATACCTAGAAACTATATATTTAAACGTATACCTCAAAGGCGTTAAGGTATGTACAGGCCAACTTTTCAATGATATATTCTGAACTATCTTAACATAACCCAAAAAGAAGGAAAAATTTGTTTAGACCCTTTTCATTTTTCTTTTAATGTAAAAACTCAATATCGTTTAAATGAATCCGATTCTTTAACTCTCAAACCTCTGAAGCTTTGACTGAACAAAACCTTTGGCGTTTGATTAGAAGGGATGGATTTGAAATAACAGTTCCGTCGAAACACTTTTCCCTTTGGAGAGTTCAGGGCTAATTGTTAATTTTAATGCTTTACTTTTTATATAAGTTTTAACAGATACTAATTTTCGAGAACGTTTTTTAAAATTTAAAAAAGGTGGAAAAAATTTCCCTTAAAATTTTGTTTTTGAATGACGAACTGTGTACTAAAATCAAGAGATTTTATAAGTGAAATTTAAGCAGAGTATGATGAAAAAAACTATCCCCTGACCGAGATTAATAAAATTATTGAAGTAAAGAGAGAGAGTATAATCTGTACTAAGTCTAGAGCGTGGTGATTGATACCCTTAATAACCTCAAATTTAACCCTCGGAACAGGGGAAGGAATCAGATGGTCTGCGTACTGAAGTGTGCCAACTCTGATATGATGTTTTAAACTA
>NW_025789987.1:0-5087 GCF_021130785.1 Homalodisca vitripennis
TATATAAAACAAAATTATACTTTTAACATACAATTTCATACAATGATTTTTAAATCACTGGTTATGGCTTTGTTTGGCTAAGCAGATATGATCCTTCACTCGATAGTAATAGTAAAGGTGTCGTAGTAAAATATGCTAAAACAGCTGATTCTAAAGAACACGTGTTATTTCAATCCTCTAACCCAAAAACTTTTATAAAGCTTATTAGTTGTACGATGGCTTACAATGCGAAAATGTTTTATTAAATTTATATCTGAGTAGCAAAAGAAATATTGAATGTAAAGTGGCAGTAACTGGACTTTGTAAAAGTATCGTACACTGCTTAAGATTAATGTTTTGAATATTTGTACAGCGATTTTAGATTATATAAAAATTCTATGTTATATAGATATGATAATAATCAAGAGGTTTCTTACTGTTTTAAAAATGTGCCTTTTAAGGATTTGAAAGTATAATCCGACTATGCTTATTATAGGGCTCTGCTTCATAGCCCTTCAATGTTATATATGCTAATCTTTTGGGAGAGTCCTTTTTAGTTTAAAACAGATGTTCCTAAGGGCGTATAACAAAGTTAATCTCAGTGATTGGTTTTTATTACCAATATCTAACCTTAATATAAACTTATTTCCTTATCATGATTGGAACTTCTAATAAATTTAAAAAATAAAATATACCTGAGTAGTATCAATTTAGCATGTTATATGACAATTTTTATCGCTTCCAATATAATATTAATTTTGGTATTCCGAATTTCCCAAAACGATGTTAAAAGGTTTAGAGTTGTGTTAGCAATTACTGTGCAGTAAAAATAATGGACAGGAATTCAGGGTTTAACATTGATACGGAGTTTGTGGTTTTCCAATAAATTCAGTTCAAAACTCACATAGATAATTTAATTTTAACTGTAAGACCCTTCAGCCCTTTACGCGGTTTTTAATCGTGTAACATAAAACTCTCAATAGGGCAAATAGCCTTGGGTGTTTAATTTTAAAACAACCATTAAAATGTATGAACAATACGAGAGTGAGTGGCATTGGACATCTCTGAATAAAGCCAAAGAATTCCTGTTCGTACGTTTTAATCTCCTGGTGCTGTAATATTTAATAGTTACATTAGTTACGGATGTTGTGATCAACAAAACCCTTCTAATATTAAATTAGTTTTCCGTTGTTTGCTCATTAAACATTCATATAAAAAAACGCGGATTAACACGAGCTTATATGTGGACGGTGGAAAAAAGTTCCATCACCGCAATTCGCTGATGAAAATTTCCCGGCGTTCACTCTCTAATACCCCATTTCGCGTTCAGAGATAAACAAAATATAATATTATTTATGGAAAAACGTTTTTAGGCAATTTTTTATGTCTCTCTCTAAATAACGTGGATCTGGGAAATTTAAAAAACCTTTAATGACACTGAATCGTTAAAACCAAATTTTAGTTATTCAAATTTAATTATCAAATTTTATATTTTGAATAAGTAAACGTTATTAGTGGAAATAACCTGGGTTTTTTGAGTTTCTAATAAAATTTTAAATAAAATTTTTCTGGTATCTCAATTTTTCAGCTTCAAAAGTGTTACAATAATCGTGTTATTCTGTTTTATGTCATCCATTTCAAGATCACACACACTCACTTCACACACAACACTCACACACACAACACACACACACACAACACACACAACACACTCAACACACACAACACACACCACACACACACAAATGTGATTACCGATAGCATGCGCTGGGTAAATTCTAGAAGTTAGCTTGATAGTGTGGGGCATTACACTCACGGTAGGTTATATACATAGTGAATGCAAATTATAGATCTCAAATAAAATTAAATGACGGAAAAATTACTTCGAAAAGTCTTTTGCCTAAAATGCTTTGTTCGAAGTACCATGATGACAATCTAGAAAAAATATAAATCTGTAACCATGAAAAACAAATGTTGTCATACTGAAAACGTATTTTACCTTAATGGTAAATTTTAAAATTTCGGTTGTGGTTTTTTGCATTCTTTTGTACTTTCATATACATTAAAAATTCAATTCATTGTTGGGAATTTATATAACTTTATAAGATATATGTCGATAAGCTTGTTTGTATCAATTATGAACATAATATAAATGATCTTTGTATTTAACTAGACAAAAAAGGTTTATATAGTTAAGTGGGCATTTGTAGAATTTCTTATCTTTAACCCACTTAATAAATTATTGAATATTTATTTTAAAGGGTATTGAGTCTAAGATTTTCATGTCGGAGTGGAACGGTTTCTATTATTCATCTCTCTCTGACTTGTTAAAAATTACCTAGAAAAGTATCTTACTCGTGCATTAATAATAAATTAAAAAAAAAAAAAAAAAAAGACATAATGTTAATATAATATTCTTTTTATTGGCTGAGCGTTAGCGAACTAGTGGGGCTGGAAAAATGCAATTTTCTGTTTGCCTGCCTTCTTGCCGCACGATATCTCGAAAACGAACTAACATACATTTGCAGTTTTGCATAAAGCTTCATTTTTTTGTGAGGAACACTAAGTTAGATTATAGTGCGTGTCACTACATGGATTTCGAAGAGAGTTAGCGAATACTTTAATATTGGTCTTATGGGTAATCAGATACCACCAATAAGTTATAAGAATACATAAATCTGTGAACAAACTGAATAAAATAACATGATATTTTACCAGTGAAAATAATAAAAACCAAAATGTAGCCTGACTGTAACCAATTGTGTGCGTTGGGGTAACACATACAACATAATATTTTAGTGACTTTGTGGGGTAGAGTAAAAATAAAACTATGAAGACTTCATTATTCAAACACTGCTAAAAAACCTAACTCGAACAAAAATTCTAATGTACCATATGATTGATATCTCAAAAATATTTTATCTGCAAACGTTTAAGTTGGATAAAAAATGACTTCTATGATGGTGGGTTTTCCAACCACAAAATTTGGTTGATCATCCAACCAAATTAAACCCCTGAGTAATCACTCAGGAAAGGTTTTCCAAACTTTCCTTTTATCTGTGATGGGTTTTGAGGAAGTAAAATTTCTCTTACTTTAAAAGATTGAACAAACTGTCATCTTGAGAATAAAGTGAACTATAGGCTTAAAACTATGCATGCACCTTAGCAAAGCTTGTTTTTACTCGCAAATGTGTGGAAAAATCCTATATTATAGTTACTTTTGGCCCTAATGACTTAGAAAGAATTTAATGTGACATTAAATATAATTTAACTGAACATCTTCAAAGATTTTAATAGCTTAGGTCAATTAATATTAGTATAACAATTTTAAAACGTGAAAAATGCGTACTGAATTGAAATATTATCGATTTGTTTTAAATTAAGATCATTACATTTAAATTGTATAAGTGGGCTTTTAATGATAAAAACCACACAAAAAAATATAGGCTGAGCGTTTAACAAAGGCTACACTGGGAAAGGATGGAAATCCCCTTATCTCTGTCTATCCGTACAATAATCTTGAACAAGAACGGATTATATAATAATTAATGAGGAACGAAGTGCATTATTAGCCCTTGAAAATATGGCTGAACCTTAGCGAAGTTTTTTACATTGGTCTTATTGGTAACCATGGTGGTAACGAGGAATAGCAGCGTAAATAAATCTTTATTAATTAAATTAACTATTAAATAAATTAAGTGACTTATAAAAGTTTAAAATGCAACATATTAACACATTTCGTACCTACAACACATATAAGATCGTTTATAGTGACTTGGTGTGTAGAGTTTTTATTATTTATAAAAATTAGAAAAGTCTAAATTTAATGAATAAAATTGTTAATGTATCATTTTAGCTATTGGGCCCGGGTATATTTATCTCCTGAAAGTTTTAATTTTGGGAAATTAAAATACAGCATGAAAAACAACAATAAAGAATGAGTTCTCTAATGGGGTTTACGTTTAAACCCCGGATTTGTCTGAGCGTCATTGAAGCTGATCACTCAAAGGAGGCGCTGACACTCTTCCCTTCTATTAGCAGAGGAAAAAACATATCTTTTCTGTTTGTTTTGCCGTTCTATCTTCAACATAAAATGACTATGGGCTTGAGAAGTTGTAATTAACCTCAGTAAAGCCGTTATAGAACGTGTGGAGTGATGTACTCCTACTTTGTGATATTTAGGATTTGGGTAAAATTTCCTAGAGACACCCCCTTCTTACTTCGAGGCTTATTTATATTTTATAGGGCAGAGCCCTTTAAGTCATTCACTTACATGTTCAAATAAGTTAAGGTATGTCCTAGAATTCCATGAAAATGCGTCAAAATATCTCTAAACTCTGGAGAAAAAATTTAAAAAAGTCACTGTATCAAGCCTCAAGAGATCTTTACAATATATTTTATTAACTCTAATTGATTTTTTTTCCCATCATTCCATCCCACCAAAACAATTAATGATAATCATTAAAATGGGAAATTTTTTTCTAATGTTTTTGCATTTAACCCCGATTTAAATTTGAATTTTAAAATATATTCTCATGTGTATACTCTCTATACAACGGGAAAAGAACAGCAAATTTCTGTTGAAATCGTTCCAAAATTCCCTCCATTTTTAAATTTTAATACCCGTGATGGTTATTATATTTTTAAAAGGTTTTTCGTAAAATAACCCAAAAAATAAAAAAGAACTTTTTAAATTTAAAAAAAATTAAAAAAGTTTTTTAATATTTAAAAAGTCTATTTGGCTAAGAGGACTTTAAAAAACACTTTATTTTAAAAAAAGGCCAAAAATTTTGGGAAATAAAAAAAAAAAACAAAAAATTTTAAAAGTAAAAAGTAATACCGATAAAACATGAACTGCTCATACATTTTAATTTCCAATTATTATTGAAAAAAGTAAAAAAAAAACAAAAGATGGGGGCTTTTCAAAATGCCCGTAAAAAGCATTTAATATGCTTTTCATTATATTAAAATTTTGTTTACAAAAAAAGGTTAGTATTTAAATGTTGATTGAATTTCAGCAGTTGAACTAGTTCATTCACTACAGTTTTTATGAGCACGATGCCCGAGAGCCGGTTAACCACCCAGACCTCCCGGGGAATCCAAAAATT
>NW_025789988.1:0-5670 GCF_021130785.1 Homalodisca vitripennis
TTTAATGGAAAAAAAAGGGGCTTCTGTATTGTCTTTGTTTTCTCCATGGTTAGAATTGCATAATACGTTTGGAGCTGTTTGTCTAGTGGCTGAATAACAGAGGTCAGGATGGAAGTTGTTAGGTCTGGGGCTAGCCATAAAAGGATTGGCTTGCCTTGTTATCCTCTGGGTCCATTCCCAAGTGCACCAGGCCCTTTGGATCATTTTCATGAGACTATGGCCTTACTGTCATTCAGAAAGGTGGGGCTTTTTGTCATCCGAGCTGATTGCAGTTAGGGGGCCACTGCAAAAATAGCAGCATCGATTCTGAGAATACTTTGCCACGTGATCTCTCTAATCCAGATTGGTCTCACAAGCTTTTCTGCTTCAGAGGGAAAATCCTTCAGATTTGAGATACCTTCCATGCAGGCCTTGTTGGAGGGATGAAGACCTCTTCCACCAGCAATGCTTGATTTTGGTTTACGGATTTACTAAAAATAAAAAAAGTGGTGCAGATGCTGGGATTGTGTGAGATGACCATGCAGGGAGCCCATAGGTTCTTAACCCATTGGGTTTCAGGGAGAAGTCAGGCATTATGGAATGTTACTCATGAGGAGAAATATTTCTGCGGGTTTATAGGAATAAAACTCAATTAGCAATTTTCACAGGTGTCAGGCTAGCATTAAAGGCATTTGGACCTTGCATGTTAAAACTCCAAACTTGTCTGGGATTGTTAGCAAGGTAGTTTCTTACCATTGCAGAATTAATCAACGTCACGTAGGTCATGGTTTTGAGGCAGTCTCTGGGATCGAAAGAAGCTTGATGCCCTGGCTTACTTGGGACTATCAGCGTCATACATGACGGGTTTCAACGGTTTTATATGTTAGGTGTAAATCAAAGCAAACCATGTTTATTGCCATAAGACTTCTACAACGTATCGACCAATATGTCTAATTTGCCACCAGAGGGCCAAGTCAAAAGTACATGTAACAATGTACTAGTCTACAATCTAAATAAAACTTAAAAACCCCATACAGTGGTCCAAAACAGTAGCATTTACAGCATCATTATATAAACAAGTGGTTTGAGAACAGTATTTTTTCTAGTCTTTATTTTAAGCAGGCCTGCCTGCATTTTAAAGTGTACTATTCCATAACAAGGCATTAACAATTGTAAAAAAAGCAAGAAGATATAACAACATGTATAAAAAATTTTACAAAAGTCCCCACTAAATATAAAAAATCATTAATTGGTATGAAATTCTACAATAAATATAAAATTATACAAAGAAAATTATATACAAAAAACCTACCAACAGATTAGAAAAACAAATGTTTTGTAGTGAGAAAATTAATTCCTTTGGGATGCCTCAAAGTGGTTTCTCACAAGAGTGAAGAAGTTGGAGATTGTGGAGTTTGAGTAAATTTGGTCCTGCAGTCACCTTTCTTCCAGGGTGGCTTTCTTGTTTTCTCTCCTTTAGGTATATCGGTTTCTTCCTAGGTTTTGAGCCTAATCATTGGGTAACATTGGCCGTCTGGTAACAGCATCCTCAGAGTCAGGATTTCCCAGGAGAATCCGCTCTATAGATTGTGTGATGGGCAGGCTGGGATACTGATGAAAACACATGCACCTTTAATTGTCCCCGCATAGGCAGGAGAACTACACCATCTCTTTGGTAGTATGAACAAGGATAGTGAATTTTTCCCAGGAGGACCTGATTCCTGATCGTTTTTTTACAGTGGTTTGTTTAAGTGATGAAACTGTGTGAAACCAGGCCAGTCACCTCATGGTATACTTCCGAAATGCCACTAATGGCCCGTTGAGGTTTAAGTGCATGGCAAATAGGTAGATCCTTTTAAAGGAAAATAAGGAAAGTATCGAAAAAGAAAGCTACTTTGTAAATCCACAAATAATAAGAATTTAAAAATTTTTAAAAGGTTTTTTAAACATTAATATTGTGAGGATAAATCATGTGATTAATACAAAAAAATGTATAATGATTTACAACTTTACAATTATAACCTAAAGAACTTACTTGTATTCCCGGATAGGCATTTCTAAAATACTTTGGTAATATACAGGGTGTTCAAAACTAAACGTCAATCTCTCGAGAGCTTATTCTTATAGCGCTTCTATAAAACAAGGTAAAAAAGTTACTTTTAACCATATGCACGGAAAACGCTTTCGTTGCGAGGTTGTTACGGCTCCTAGCGAATGATTTCGCCCCGGTTTTCTGAAAACCCCTTTGGTAAAGTCAGGCCGTTATAAAAAATGGTTAAAGGTAGTTTACAAAGAATACAAATACGATTGTTTTTTAGGTTTTTTTATCTGACCAATTAATTACAAATTAGTTCCCAGAGCCTGTAAATGCCATACTTTCAGAGTTATCTTACGTAAAACACAAGTAATTTGGTGCAAAGAATAAGAAATAACACATTTTTGTGTTTAACGGTAAGCATTACTTCCATAAATGTTAAATGAAAGGTCATTTTTTTCTAAAACAGATATGTAGAACATTTAATTATGAAAAGTTCATGTGAATTACTTAGGAGAAAAAAAAATTAATAACAGGTATTGAAATTTAGCTTTATTTAAAAAAATAAAACAGAGACGCCACAAAAATGCATATTCTTATCTGCATTAAATATTAACTTAAGGTTTAGGTTTTGTGAGTAATCTGCTGATCATTTATTCAACACTTTTTATCGGTCCATATTTTTCTTTGTAAAGGGTTTGGACAATATCAAGCTGATATCAACAATTAAGTTATGAAGTAATATTTGATTAACCCCTTTTATGGAGGTTTTTTTGTATTGTGTCGTGTGGAAGATTGTATTTTGTGAGTTCCTGTGGATTTTTTTGGAAAAAATATTTTATACAAGGGTGTATAAAATATTTTATAAAATATTTATTTTTAAAATAATTTTTTTAAATATTTTTTTATAAAAGTGTATGTAAAATTTATCTTAGTAGTAAATTTAATGGCAGATAATGTAATATGGTATGTATTCGTTTTGCAAGAGTTTTACGGACATGATACTGATTTTACGGCAAAGGGTTAAATCGATGAATGGTTTAGCTGCGCAGTTCAGGAAAATATCGTTGAATACTTTTCCACATCGGGAAAGAACTACCTGATCGCCAAAAACATTTGAAGCTGTGGAGGGAGACCTCTTAGAGAAATTGGTAGCTTTAAAACCGAAGGGCGAAATAGATACTGGTCGTCAACGTAGCGGCCCAGGAAAACTCTAATAATGAACAAGCACTTTATTGCTGTAGAATTATCACCCATCCAAAAAGCACCAGACGATTATAAATTTCATTTAAAAATATTTGCCAGTAAAAAGCGTTTTTGGCCCGGGGCATTTTCATGAAGCACATTTTGTACCCATTCCATAAAAACACTTTGTTCAAGACTTATTCCCCGCAAGATCTTAAAAAAGGGGAAAAGTTCTGCCGCGGGGTTAAGAAGAAATTGTTTACGACATCGTTTTTTCCCTTTCGGCGTTTTTTTGTTACTGATGAATCCTGTTTTACTAGAAAGGGAAATTTGTTAAATTTTCTTTAAAAAAACCCCTACTTGGGCGAAAAGACCCCCAAACATGAAACTACGACGAGGCATTTTAAACATACATTTTCAGTCAATGTATGGCTTGGTTTTTTTGGGGTGATAATTTGATTGGTCCATTTTTCCTCCCAATGACTTAATGGAGTAGCTTTTATTTAAAATTTTTTTTAAGAACAAACCTGCCTACCCTTTTGGGAAAATTTTTTATTCCTGTTAAAAACAGAAAAAAAGCATGGTTTATGCACGAGGGAAAAGGGCCCCTTTCCACATTTTTTTTAATAAAGTAAAAAAACCTTTTTAAAAGATACTTTACGGAAAGGACAATGGATGGGTTTCAAAAAATGGACCATTTTAAAAGGCCCCCCCCGTTCTCCTGACCTCACGCCAGCAGCCCTTTTTCTTATGAGGTTGGGGAAAGAAGTCAATTGTTTATTCAAAACGGAAAATTAAAAACCTAGAGGGGGTTACTAAAACGCATTTCAGAGGCGGCAGAAAAAATATCAAGAATGCTCCAAACGTAATGAAACCGGGTAGGGGAAAAGAGTGGATTCGTCGTGGGGGGGGGGAAAAAAGTGCATTGCTAACAACGGAGGACACTTTGAGCAAAATATTATAGGTGATTATTACAGTTTTATAAAGGTTTTAAAAACATTTTTTTGTTAATGTTCAGTCTAGAAAAAATGATCAGCTGTTTTCCCCCACAACCTAAACATTAGTTTAAAATTTTATGCAGATAAGAATATGCATTTTTGTGCGTCTGTTTTATTTTTAAATAAACTAAAATTTTAATACCTATTTTTAATTTTTTTGACGTGACAACGTTTTTAAAAATTTGGTTTTCGGCTCGGGGGTCACTTTATGAAAAAAATTTTAACACCCCGGGGGAACGTTACGAAAGCCCGTCCAGTGGGTTTCCCCCCGCACGGGGTAAAGCAGATAAATGTGGGTTTCCCCCGCACGGGATTTTTAAAGCAGGGTAACTGTGGGTCCGCCCCCACGGGAATTTTAAAACAGATAATGTGGGGGGCCCCCCCCCGCACGGGGGTAAAGCAAAAAATAACTTTTGTTTTTCGTGAAAATGTGGGGGTGCTTAAAATTCGTCCCTTTACAAAAAAACTACAACAAAAAAAGGTAAATAATTGTACACTGATAAATTTTATTATCGTAAACTTTTGATTGATTGATTAATTGGGTTGATTTGGGCACAAAAGTTTTTAAAAAACTGGTTTTTTAGGTTATGTTTTATATTGGGCCCAAAAGTTTTATAGTGTTAAGTAAATTATTAGTTTTTAAAACACTCTGCAATCAATCGTAAATTTTTGTCGAAATTGGGAAAAAAAAGAAACAGCGGGGTTTTTGTAGTCAAACATTTAAAATAACAAATTATTTTCCTCTAACCTGTCTTTAAAAGTGCCCACCAAAAAAAACGAACTAAAACCGACCCCAAACCCCCACGCGGGGGGGAAATTAGAATTTAACTGTGTTTAGCAAGAATTTTTAAATTCCAATTTTAGTTTTTTGTTTTATTAACTTTACCATTTTTCAATTAAAAAATTTTAAAATTTAAATTTTTAAAATTTTTTAAAAATGTTTTTAGTAAACAAAATATATTTCTATAGTTTTAAAAATTTTTTAATTCTTATTTTCAAATTTAATTCCCTTTTTCCTATTGTGCAATTTAATAATATTCATATCAATAAATATTCTAAAGGGGGGGAAAAAAAACGTTGTCACGTAAAATCTTCGCCCCTAAAAAACCCATTTTTCAGGGAACCATTTAATTTTTTTTTTTTCCTTTAAATAATTCACATGGGAAACTTTTTCAGAATTAAATGTTCTTTCAAATCTGTTTAAGAAAAAAAGACCCTTTTTTTAACTTTTTTGGAAGTAAATTTTGATGTTAAACACAAAAATTTTGTTATTTCTTTGCCCAATTCCCTTTTGGGTTTTTTCGTAAGATATCTCTGAAAGTATTGCATTTTCCCGCTCTGGGACGAATTTTAATAAAAATTTTTTCAGATATAAAAACAATCGTATTTGTATCTTTGTAACTACCCCCTTTTCCATTTTTTTACGGGCCCCCGACTTCACCAAAGGGGTTTTGAAAAACCGGGGGGAAATCT
>NW_025789989.1:0-5844 GCF_021130785.1 Homalodisca vitripennis
TAAAATAAAAAAAAATTTAAAAAAAGTTATTTAGATTTTTGTAGGTTTTAGGTTTCAGCTAATTTAACATAAAAAAACCATGACGACTACTGTAGTTTACTTTGCCGCTATTTTAATTTATTGTTTTCTCTTAAATTTAGGTTCTACACCCTTTTGGCCCATATAAACAGCTCTTTTCAAGAAGGCCCCATTCAAGAACCCAATTGCTAATGGTCTTGTGTTGGCATCTGAGGGGCCGGGAAGATGTCCAAGAGGAAGGAGAACTATCCCAGACCCCATGGGGGTGGTAAATGGTTTGGTTAATATTTGCCAGGCATTAAAATTAAGATACTTTGGAAATTATATGGAGTCACTCCTGTCCCTTTTGCTTGTTATTACACCGAAAAAGTAAAAAAAATCAAAATTCAAAATAGTTTATTCTCAAAAAAAATTAAAACAAAAGATACATATTAATATTTTTCATTGTCTTTAAAAAATATAAATTTTAAAAATTAAATATTTGGTTTTTAAAGTGTAATCTGTAAAATAAATTTATATTTCTAATTTAATTTTAGTATATCTTAATGGAAATTAAGTAAAAAAAAAAACAAAATAAAGTCAAAATAAATTTCTATAGAAATGAAAAAAAAAATTAAAAGTAGACTTTATTTTGATAAAGGAGTGAATGGAAATTATTTTAAAAAGACAAACCTACCAACTGTTGGAGACCATGACCACGGACGGACCTTGGTGCAACTCTTCGTTCACTGACGGACATCGGGAAAACTGCGTACAAAATTCACCATTTTTATCATCGAGGGTTGTTATCTATATTTTAAAAGCATCAACGTATTAGTCGTGCGTAACCTCCCCAGAAGACACACACTCAATTCACATACATAAATGCATGTGTACACACCACACACACACACACACACACACACACACACAACACATTCGCTCATCTTATATGTACACAAAACTAATACTCGCGCAAACTTATTATAAATATTTATATATTTTTTCTTATACTTTACAAGCCATAATACATACAATCATACTAGTTATATACTTTTCCGACTACTTGTAAAGTAGGTAAATACGTACGTATTAAAAATAGAAAAAGGTTAAAGTTAACCTTTATGAGCGATCACATGATCTGAGCTTGAATTTGGGTACTATGTCAAGGGTTTGTCTCTCATCTTTCACTGGAAATGCGCACTGATGGCCAGAAGCATTTCCGATCAGTACTTTCCTAACGCCAGATAACGTTGAACGATCTGCCACCCTGCACTTTTGACTGGTAGGTAAGGACAAAGTGGCCACCATAGTATACGAAAGTACCAAAATTAATTTGTACATTTTTAGACGTGTAATGATTTGAATAAAAATCCTTCAATGGTTGATAATTGCCCAACAGATAGTGAACAAGTATGGAGCAGACGCGTTGCGCCTGTACTTGGTCAACTCTCCTGTCGTGCGTGCTGAGAACTTGCGTTTTCAAGGAGGAGGAGTCCGGGACATCCTCAAGGACGTGTTCCTACCTTGGTACAATGCGTACAGGTTCCTCATACAGAACATCCAGCGTATCAATCAGGTACTGTAGACCACCTGTCACCAATCTTATCTATATTAAGAGTACTTGACTTCAATGGTTAATTCTTTGGTATTAACCCATTGCGGATCGTATTGTTTTGGCGCGCGGGCACCAGCGGGCGCGAATTAATTCACGGGCACCCGGCCGCACGAACAGCAATGGTGCGCCACATGTATCGCTCGCTATTGTATACTATAAAAATTCAGCTGCGAAGGTATTTCGTTCAGATGGAACATGGGCCTGCTGGGATATCCGTGATGTAGGAACGATAACACGCGAGCAAGGTTACGGCATGGCAGGGATGATGTCTGAATCATAGTCTAAATAAAGCGGCTCGGGCGAATCGATTGCATCATCCGGCCATTGTCTAGACTAAACCCACCAACATGTACGTCTGCGTCGTTTAGTTGTGTCACTAACCTCAAAAGTATTATAATAAAAACTGAGGAAAACACCCAATCAGAAGCGCTAAAAAGCAGAGAGTAAACTCATATGAATGATTTTTCAACTTCGACATACAACTGCGATCTGTAGGATATTTATAAAACTTTTGAAAACTCTAAACGTAGACGTTGTTAAACACTCTTAGTAGACAAGTGAAGACGATCGCCCGATCTATCAGACATTAACAGAAAATATTTGGAGGGAAATTTAAAAGCAGACCGCTTTTGCGACTGAGCTCGTCACCGTGCCGTTAGGCCCGGCCACTGCGTGACGAGCCCAGCTCGTCAGTGGATCCCCAATGGGTTAACTCTTTGAGTGCCAAACATTTCTGACAGTTTACTTCTCTTAGTGCCAAGCACTTTTTTGGTGCTCGTGTAGTGTTCCGCTAAATAATTTATAACTTGATTAAAAATAAAGCTAACAAGGTAATTTTTTTGTATTATGTAGAGAGAAAATTGGGTTATTAATTAAAATATATATTTATGTAACATTTTAAAATACCACTAATAATCTTTGTTTAATTTTCAGTTTTTAAGTACAATAGACAATAGACCAAAATTCTTTACCTCGTATGTCAAAAATTTAATGTTGTGATGCTTCTTTATTTTTATGCGCGATTTATATTATTTTCTATATTAAATAGGAACAAATATACAAAATTAAAAAATTAGAACCCATACACAGGTTTGAAAACTTCAAACTCGTATTAAAAGACTTATAGCCCAAGTATCAAAATTCTATAAACGGGAGTGTATAGTACTAATTGGGGGAACAACAAAAATATTATTTTCAAAATACGGGTGCTCACCCCATGCCCCCCCCCATATCCAAAGCCCAAAATTTTGAAATGGCAACTAATATCTTGTGACACCTCAAATTGAAGCTCATAAAAAATGCTTTATTTTGGTAAAAAATTGTAATAGGCCAAGCCGTTTGGTTATCAGCAGCCAATAATGTAATTTCTTACACAAAAATATTATTAGTCTACAAACTACTGTACTACTGCTAATAACACAACACCGTTGCTTACTGAATGCAATGATATTGCCAAAAAGCAAAAGTTTTTGTGTAATATTAACAAAATTTGAACTCACCAACTCTGCCTCCTGCTCAAATAAATTTAAGTCTTGAAGTTTTTAAAAAATTAAAATATAGTGTTGGACTGAGTTTACATCTTGGGGACAAAAAAAAATATTGATGGACGCAGTTGCTCCTAGGAAACAAACAACTGAATCTTATTTAAAAGAACGTAACTATTTATTGAACCATGAATAATGTTGTAAATAAACGTAAGACCAGATTTGTTCCTTCTGGATGTAAGTGTATCAAATGAAAAAATTCTTCTAATAATCGCCGTTGAAAGGTCTCGGCCACAAGGAAAGTTAAATTGTTTGTAATATAAATACCGAAGGAATTTGTTTTGGACGGGTTTTCAAGAGCTGAAATACCGCCAATTCAAAATGGATCCCAAACTACAGAGCAGTACTCCAACCTGCTTCTGACAAAAAGAACTATACAACGTTTTAACTGAATCAATGGTAGAAAAAACTTTGAATTTCTCGTAATAAAACCTAACATTTTATATGCACTGTGAATTAAAAAATTATTGGGTATCAAATTTTAAATTATCAAATATTATTCTTTTTCTAACTTTATTAAGTGAATATATATAGAACATAATCATCTGAAGTTAAATAAACAATGATGTGGGCACAGGAAGAATAAATGACATTTACGTTCAACGAGGAGACAGCTACCAGCACTAACGTTATGGATCGATGGATAAATGTCATTCACACAGTCGTTGCTTGCGTTTGTCCGGCGCGAGATGGAAGCATATCGGCTCTACACGGTTGTGCCACGGCTGGTGCATTTTCATCGACAATCTACACCAACTGGTACGTGCGGATGAACCGACGCCGTTTAAAGGTAAGTCCCTTCGTTAATCTTATTGCGTAAATAAGGAGAATGTTGTATTTGAAAATTAAATTTCAGTAAAAAGTTGATTCCCTGAGTCTTGCGAATTTTTCAGCACTTGTTTGATTTGCTTTAGTATTAACATAAAATTTTAAAAGTTTCTCTGTTATTTTGTACATATTTCTTTCTCTTCCTGGATAATCAGTTACAAAATATGTTTTCTTAGATATTATAGCTAGTTTTTTTATTTGTTTCATCGTTCTTCAAAATTGTTCAGTCTGTAGTTGGCAAAATAACCAAATAATCTGTTAAAATGGAAAAATTTGTGGAAAGAAAAATTGATTGATAGAAGTTTTTCTATCTTCAAAATGTTAAAAAATGATTCTTAATTAAGTCTTAACCCCTGGAACTGGCAAACGCCCGATATCGGCGTTTTAGTCGCATCCTAGATGGCAGCCGCCCGATATCGGGCGTTTTAATACGTCTTTTTTTCTCAATATTACGTACTTAAAACCGCACTCAAAGAGTATCGGTATTGATACCAATCGAAAGGGAAGGTTCAATTTATGTAAAATAATACACTAATAATAATTTATCGTTTCATTACACGTCCATACGTCTTATAATCTCTGAACTGTTTGTTTACATTCTCCCGTGTCCACGCTAGTTGCGCGCAGCATCGATGAGTCAACTGGTGTCACTTCGGTCCATTGTTATTGGGGTGTTTTTTCCGTCAGCTGCGTTGTGTCCTGTCTGGTTTATTGTTTGTTTTGAGTTCTTTGTAATGATTGAGTTTGTGTATAATTTACACAATAATAAGTAAGTTTTTGTGCGTTTTTTACGTTAATGGTTCGTAATTTTTCCGCGATCGGTTCAAGTGACTTTCGAGAGCTATTTGTACATGAAATAAGCAACGAAGAGGATTCCGCATTTAGACTTTCTATTCAGAACATAATTTAAAAAATATATAATAAAAATTTCAAAAAATCGAAAATTAATATAAACTAATAGTTACAAGATTGTACAAAAATCCAAGTGAGCTTTGAAGTTCTTACTTTTTGGTTGGTAAGTAGCAATTATCGAATGTTCATGTTTAATGGAAATTTTGTAATCGTTTAGTCACATGTACAAAAAAATATCTTTATAAACTATGTTGGTAGTTTTAATTTTTGACTCAGAATTAAATGCTCTTTCCTTTTGTATAATTTGGATTTTTACGTATCTTCGGAAATCAACAACAATTTTACAAATCTAAAAACATGAACTGACCTTTTTCTTTTTTCTAAAAAATATTTCTTTCCTAGAAGAGGTAGAGGAAGGGTATTTTTTTTTAATTTTAATTTAAATATTATGTGAAAAATGTTCCTTTGAACACTGCTGAATAAAGACATATACATGATGTTTATAGGTACTTTATAGTATACATGTAATATAAAAATAAATATAAGAGCAATGTATTGATGATCTAAAACACTCTGCCACTGAGAGAAATATGACCGCCAGTTCCAGGGTTTAATTTAGTGAAGAAAAATTGATCTAATTTTGTGTTTAGACTTAGTCCTCTAGCCTGGTCCATTTGCTTTATTCCCTATTTTATTCTAAACATTTAAATCAGAGGTTTAAATGGATTTCCTTATTTTTACCACTATCAATGAAAATGAAAAACAATATCAACAAGTAAAAATGCCTGATTTTGTGTCAGATTTTGCAGAAGCTCAAAATCCAATTGGCATAATCACCACACAATGTCTAGTTTTTTTTTTTTGTAAAATTAATTGTCAACTGTACAAGGATTAAAATGGGACAGTATAAAAAACAGTAAAAAATTTAAAACTGTAAATTTTTTTACTGTTAGTACATTTAAAATCAGCAGTCAAAATAAAACATAAATAAATAAAAAGTTGAAT
>NW_025789990.1:0-6160 GCF_021130785.1 Homalodisca vitripennis
AGAAAAAGAAACCAAATTCTTACGATCACAGTATTAAGACTGGTAAAACGATCAAAAGGGGGAAATCTCTGAGGGAATTAAAAATTTTGAATAAAAATTTAAAATGTTTTTAAAGGATACAATATGAAACTTTTATTTACTGTAGAAAGAGTGCCAGGTGTCCCCTTACCAGGGGTCTACTTTTTGTACACAATGCAAATCTATTTTCCCTTCCCAGTAGATGGAAGAAACTGTTTTGCAAAATACCATATAAAAATTTTGAGATTTGGGAAATCCCAAAATACAAATTGCTATGCTTTAAATACAAATTAACTTACAAGTTAAAGTTTCATTTATTAACACATTCCCAACCCCCAAAATTTTTTACTTTTAAATTTTTAAAAGAAGTGTTTTTGAGGTAAACCAATCTTAAAAAATCTGAGTATTTGAAATAGCTTAGTAAAATATTTTACTTTTTTTATGTGATCATTAGCAATCTTAAAAAATATAACTTTTTACTGGTTTTTTATACATGCCTTTACATATCAGACTAAAGTACCTATTTTTAGGACAACAAAAAAAGGGTAAAAAAAATACATAACAGAACTTATTCAAATACTTTTATACTTTTTTTCCAAGATGTATTTAAAAAAATTTAAATTTATTACCTAAATAAATAATTTCAGGAATCAAGACCACTTAGAGTACCTAAAATTAAATAGCTCTTCAGTCATGCGAACTCATACAAAAAAAGGGGGTCTCATGAAAATTAGCCTTTCCCTGGACTGGGGGGGGCCTATAGAACGTTAATGCCCCCCTCTTTCCCTTTCACCCTTTTTTTTTTTAAAAACCCCCCAAAACCCACCCTTCAGATCACCTTAATAGAGGTTTTAAAAAAAACAACAAAGTTTAATTTTTTAAAATTCACATAAAAAAATTTTATTCATTGGTTTTTAAAGGCATAAAATTTTCCCCGTATGCATATTATTTGTAATTTTAACCCCGTCATAAGAATCCCAAGTAAAAAAAAAAATTTTTTTAATAAATTATATAAAATTAGGTATTATGCACATTTTTTAAATTTTTTTAAAAACACCCTTTATTACTATTTTATTTTTTGACCTAAAGTAGTAACAAGTAAATAGAGGCAAGTAAATTAATTTTAAAAAAACGAGAAATTTTTTTTAAAATATTTTTTTAAAATATTCAATATTCACACAAATTGCAGTTTGGGCCAGTTTGGTCACACCTACTCAAATTCACCACAGTTCAAAAATTTTTTGGTTTTAAAGTGAAACAGACAATCCAGTAATTTGCTATGGTAAACTTTTTTGGGGGAAAAAATGATATTATTTTTTAAAAAATTTCAACATCACTTCTTTTAAAATTTTTAAGTTGGTGGGGGTTTTTTTAATTAATGACTGCCACAGCTGAGAACCCCCGCCTTACAAAATAAGAAAAGTAGCAATTGTTTCAACCAAGCAACACTTTCTTGGAAATTTTGGGGGAAAATTGTTTTATGGGGGTTCCACAAAGACATTTAAAGGAATTCTCTTGAATCCAGTCTTTAACAAAGATCTGTTTGGATATCAATCAGTTGTTCACTTTCTTAAACCCAGTTAGGTGCAGGTATTTTTTTTTTTACATGGATTTGATACCCACTTTAAAAGAGAAAAAAAATTGATAGACCCCCAATTTATAAAAATTTAAAATTTGATTTTAAAAAAGATATCCCAACAAAAACCCATCATTATGTTTTTTTTCCCCACAATCAAGCAGTTTTAAAAATCTTCAAAGGTGTCAGACGGGTTTTCATAATATTGTTTTAAAGCTTGAAAAAACAAATCAGTAAGAAATACTATCTTCAACAGAAAGTCATTATCAATAAATTTGTCGGCACTGGCTGGTGTTCATCCTGGGTAAGTATAGTTTTTTTTCTCAGTTCAAACACTCAAGAAAGGGAGTTTCCAAGGCAATCGACGGGAAAATTGTAGAATAAAACATATGAGTGGTCAACCCATATTTCCTTGTAAAATTTTTAAAAATCTTGCCTTTTAACAGTTTTTTTAAAAAATAGCTAATTCCCCCCAATCAAAATCTTAAGTATATAGTACATTCCTTAGTGGGGGTTTTTCAGCGGATAATGCTTCTCTAAAGGGGTCCCTGCAATGGGGCCCCAAAAAACCCCTGGTCCCCTTTTGCCCCAAACCCGACCTTGAATTTCCCCTTTTTGGGCCCTACCCTTGGCTAAACACCATCAGACATATTCCATAGTTAAAATAAAATATTCAAAAAAAGATTTAGACTTGTAATTGATCTATTGATTTGTTTACATAATAAAATATCTTCAATAATGTGTTTTCGTTAACAGATCTGAAATAGCAAAAACACTGTTAGGGCCCGCCCCAACTGCATTTCGTTATCGTTTTGAAAAGAATTTTTAAAAAAAAAATGATTGCTGCGGCAGTGCCCTATAGAAATTTGAATTTGGGGGGCGTAATCCTTCGTAGCCGCGAACGCGATTGCCAGCTGCGCCGACCTCTAGCTCTTAGCTTGGACAATAGAGCCACTACTCGTGCTGCCCATCGGGGAGAGTGGGCGGTAAAAAGTGATTGTTGCCTGAGACTTGGTATAATTGTTAGGGGAAACCCTTTGGAAAAACCCCCTCCAAATTATTAGTTATCTTTAGTCAACAAAGCTGGTTTTGGGTTTTGGGTAGAGGGAATCTAGTGGCGGTTTCCCCGGGTTTTTATTCCTCCGGAAGGGCCCCCTTCCGGTCGCGACGACACGAGGTTGCATTGCAATGCCTTCTGTACTGTTTACAAGGGTACACTGTCTAATACTTTGTACCCTGAGCCCGAGTATAAAGGGCGGGCCGCGTCGGCAAAAGCCTGCTAAACCGGGGCCCCCCCCGTATACCTGGGGGCGTGTTATTTAATTGTATTTTTTTTGCTCCCTCATTTTTTTTTAGGATTCAAACTTTTTTTTTATTTCATTGGGTTTTCTAAGTTTTGTATTTGTTTGGGTTTTTAGATCCCTGGGTCACGTTTTAGTAATGAAATACGTATATTTATCGTCATATTACAACCCCAGTCCCAGACAGCTGATCGTAGGCGCCAAGGCTGATCGTGGGGACTGTCATTTTTCTTTGTAGTGTTTCACGTTTTTTTTTTGTTGTAGTCTTATATGCCTTACTAAGTTTTTTTACAAATCTTGCTGACAAATAAATGAAGCAAATGTTATTTTTAATGTATTCTAAGGGTAGGGTCCAATAAGTGGACCCGGTTTTTTTTTATCGAAATTGGCAAACGATATTACTTAATCATAAACCCTCGATAAAAACAATCGATACTGAAAGAATTATTTTTAACACTTAAATAATCTATATGAACAGCTGTAAACACGTCAAAAAATACAATTAAGGTAATTTTTTAAATTTCACGTAACATTGTGTTTTTAAAATGGCCGTCAATCTTAGGAACTTCACGAAATTTTCTTTAAAAGACGAAAAAAAATGTTTTTTTTGGCTTCAGGATGTTGGGTTAGTACCTAAGAATCCATTTTTGTGATATTTGTGGAAAGGTAACAAATTTTTCCCGTCAGAGGAGCTAACATGGTCGTCTTCAGATGCAAAAAAAGAAGGTAAAGGTGGACAAACTTTAGTAAAAACTTTTTTGTTTCTGTTTCATTTATTAAAGTTATAGTTTCCCTGATTTTGGTTATGTTCATTTTATTATTTGTTTCATTAAAATTTACATTTTAATTTAAACTTTTATTGTTATTACTTTTTTATCGATTGAAAGTCTATGATTCGATATGCGAATATTGGGTATCAAATGATTATATTCTTCGATAAAAAAAACCCGGGGGCCCCCGCTTATTGGACCGTACCCTATTCAAAAATAAAAAATTTAACTGTTTGAAAAAATCAAATTTTAGTTTCTTACTAAAAGGCAGTAAAGCAAATTTTAAGCAATGTTGGGTTATCCGTGTTTTTTTTTTTGTATTTACCCCCCACTTTGTTTTTTCCTCGATTTTCCCGTTGTTTTTTCCCCTTTTATATTCTTTACTTATTATTTTCTATTTTAAAATTAATATGGGTGATGAATCAAAAGTGATGCAAATCGCGATTTTTTGTTTAACTCCGAGTGGGAAAATTACATGATTTTGATACACGCCTGGGACCAAATATTGTTTTTATGAACAAACTAAACGAAAATGTGGGGAGACCTGTATTTCATTCAAAACCATTGTGCTTTAAAAAATTACCACACAAGGCGAACTACCTGAACAAAACAAGCATGTACCCAAAAACTTTTTTTGTATTTTTTTACAAAAAAATTCAATATTATTAATAAATTTTTTTTTAAAAAAAACTTTTTATTTGTATATTTTTAAAAAAAGTATGTACCTTTCTCTATTTTTAAAAAGATATATATTTTTATTTTATAACATAATTACTGTAATAACACAAAATTTTTTTAAATCATCAAAAAAAACCCCCGGGACCACGCCGAAAAATGTATTTAAAGGGGCCCCGGGGAAAAAATGATAAACCCCGGGGGCCCCCCCCCACAGCACACACTTTTTGGGGGCAAGGCTTTAAAGTTGTGTTTGGGCTTTGGAAAGGCGTCCACTGTGGTCCGATTAGCCCAGCATAGAACCCCTTTACTTGGCCAGTTAACCCTTTTAGCACGTTCACCCCCTTTTATTACAACTCTTTAAGAAACAAAAGCGGGGTAATCTTTTATTACATACAAATTTTTGGAGAATTCTCATATTGGTTTATTATTACCAAAATTCAGATGCTTTTTTAAAAACCCCCCTTAATGAATACAGCTGTGAATTTTTTGCTCCCTATGGTTTTTCAAAACTGACTTTTTGGGGAATATTTTTATTGTAGCTTTAAAGGGGCCCCCCAAAAAAGCCAACTAATTTTTTTTAAACATTTTCGGATTATTTTTCCTAAAATTCCTCTTTCCAGTGATAAATTTAAAACTTTTATAAATATAAACTCAAATTAGATAGAAAATTATTTGAAAAGTATGCTTTTCAACGTAAAAATTTTTTGCAGATATTTGCAACAACATTTTTTGTTTAGCAACATTTAATTTTTTTTTAGTGCACTAGTTAATTTTTTTCAGTATAAAGTCCTATGGTGAGGAAAATAAAAATAATAAATCGGGGGGTTTAGGGCATATTCAAAAAAGAATGGGAACCCCGATTGCGTAACTGAAACAGAAATCAAAAAACACAAAGCTTGCCCCCTGTTTAAACCGCTTTCGGGGAAAAAAAAAAACTAACAATTTAGCTGTTCAAAAACTTCAAATTTTTTTTGGCCTAGCTATAAGAAGGAATGTCACAGCCTGAATGATTTTGAAAAAAACAGTCAGGGGGGCCCCTTATTTTCAAAGTCAAAAACAAGTAACAATGAGCCTGTCCCCGAACTCTGTCCCCCCAAAAACCTGATATGTGGTGTAAGTGCAATATTGCAGTTATCCCAGGGCAAAGAAATGACCACGCAAGCACTTTCACCTTCCTGAAAAAATTAAAGTCAAAGTAAAGCCAATAATTAAAAATTTTCCCCCTAACCGTGAATTGTTAAAAAAATGCTTAGCTGGGAAAACACAAAACCCAAACGAGGCCTTTAATAATTTTTTTTTGGGACCCGGGGGGCCCAAAAGGACCTTCGTTAGGCCTACCCAAAATTTTAAAATTTTTGGGGGCCAAGATGCTGTATTTTTTTTTCAATGGGGGTATTCCCGCAAATGTAAAGTAATTGACACCTAGGGGTAAAAATTAGGGAAGCACTTCATTGAGGGGTATCATCGCCCAGACAAATACCTAATACATGAAAGTGAAAAGGCCACAGAAGAATTGGAAAAAAAAAATCAGAAAAGAGCAGGACCCCTTTCTTAAAAAAGGGGACTTTAGGACCAGTACCAAGGGTGCAGAAGCCCAGACAACCCAGCATAACTGCTGGAGGGCACTAAATGGAAATAAATAGCCAAAAAAAAAGATTTTATTTTTTGTTTTTGTTTTTTTTTTCCCCAAAATTTTCATTTTTTAATATTTTTTAAGATAAAAAAGTAAAAAAAGTATTTTAAAAGGGGGACCAATGAAACTTTTAACAAATTTTTAAAAAGGGGGAAACTAGTTTCCTGTGAGAGCATATTTAATT
>NW_025789991.1:0-7118 GCF_021130785.1 Homalodisca vitripennis
TTTGAATTTTAAAATTTAAACATATAAAATTTTAATTATTTCAAAAAAAAGGGGTGAGGAATCAAAAACGGCACCAATAAGGAAAATGTGGATGACAACAAAAAACAGAACTTGTAATCGGTAGCTGAATTGTTTGGGCAAAATTTACTGGACAACAGTTCACCCAAGCTTAATGGAATTCCAGCGTTTAAAACAGAAAAATGAATGCACTCAAGATTAAATTTTTATAATTAAATTTAAATTTTTACAGTAACTATGAATGGACTTTTTGTTTTCCATCAATGGAGGCTTTGAGGTATTTCTACGTTGAGGATGACATTTAGGGTTAATTCATTCCTTTCACGCTGCGATTAATTTTCAGTGCAAATGTAAAGAAAAAAAACAAGTACTTTTTTTGGAGCCGGGTTTACATCCCTAATAAGTTTTAGTACGGGAAACACTACAACTAGAAAAATATATTTTTTGTACATCCATCATAAAAAAAAATTGATTTTTATAAAAGGTTAAATTTTTTTTTACTATTTTTTTTACACAAAATTTTCCACAAAAAAATCGAAAAAAAATTCCCCAAAAAGTACGTGGACTGTAAAAAAAAACCCCAAAAAATAAAAACCCAAAAGTCAAATTTCCTTCTCTCATAAGAGAGTTTTCAAGCTACTTATGCCGAAGTGTTTTCTATAAGAATGAAAAAATAATAATTTATTTTTTTAATTTTAAATTTATTACAAAGAGTAATCCGCTTTTCTAACAAAAAAACATTTATTTTTTTTGGACCCCACTCTTCGAAATGTAAAAAAAATAAAAATTTTCCCAGTCTAGAATCCAAGTCTACATGTGAAACCCACACCCTTTTAAATTAAAAAAATGTCTTTTAAAAATAAAATTTGATTGCCGGGCTACGTAAATTGTAATGGAGTTCAAAAGGGGAAAAAGGCATGAAAAAAGGGTTAAAAAAAAAAAAAAGAAAATTTTTAACTCAAAATATTACTACCCAAAATTTTTTTTGAAAATAATGGTTATACAAATCGTATACAACTAGATAAAAACTAAAAGGGACGCCTCTTTAGAATTCTTTATAAGGTTAGTTTAACATTTTTTTCTCTTTGTAAACCTTGGTGGAAAATTTGGGGGGTTTTAAAGGAAAAACATTTTTTAATACTTCCACCTTTAAAATTTTAAAAAAAAAGGCTTTCGCCGGTTAATTCTTATCATTTTGACATTTTTACAGAAAAAAACCCCCTTTGTTTAAAAAAAATAAAAACGTATGATTTTAAAATTTTTGGGGAAAAAAAACTTAAAACTAACTGTAAAGACCCCCAAAAAAACAATAAAATTATAAAAGAAATTAAGTAGAAAAATTGGGGTTTTCAATTAAAATTTTTAAAAGGATTTCTTTTTCCCCAAATTTTAAAAATACTTAAATTTTTCGGAAGGTTGGGAAATAAATTTTTTCTTTTTAAAAATTTATACCCAAATTTTAATTTTTTTTTTTTTAGTCCGGAAGAAATTTTTTTTTTAAAATCAAATAGAGATTCAAAATTTTTTTATGAGTTTTTTTCTTTTTCTCATGTTTAAATAATTTTTAAATTTTTTAAATGTTTTTTTTTATAAATTATAAAAAGTGTTTTTTTAACCCTAATTTCCCATCTTGAATTTTGGCCCATATTTTTCTTTTTGCAAAACCCTAAAATCAATTTTTTTATAACCCCTTTTTTGGGTTCTTTAAAAGTTTGTTTTTTTGGGTTTTTAATTTTGTTAAACTTTTTAATTTAAATTTTTAAGGTTAAAAAATTTTTTTGTTTTAAATTTAAAATTTAAACCCAAAGAATTTTTTTGAGTTCCCTTTTTTAAGGAAAATTTCGGTATTAAGATAAATTTTTGGGTTCTTTTTTTTTGGTTTAAAAAATTTTTCTTTTTAAAAATTTTGGTTTTTTAAAAACCTTAGTTTTCAAAATTAAAGGGGGAAGGGAAAGTTGTTTTTAAAACAAAGTTCTTAAAAAAAAATTTTTCTTTCCTAAAATTTAAACTTTTTTTTTAGTAATCAAAAATTTTTAACCTTAGGAACAAACCCGTCTTCCAATTTTTTTATTTTAAAGAATTTGAATTAAAAATTTTTTACTGTCCATGAAAATCCAAAATAATTTTGTTTAAAATTGTGTTTTCTTTGTTTTTGTTATTATACAGATATCAAAGGGAAATTTGGAATTTCACTGTTAACCTCATTTTCAAATAGTGAATTTTAATCGATGGTCCCTAATTGAAATGATTGGTGTTGTTAAAAATTCGTCTTGATGTTAATTTTATTTTTTCCCCAATACACATAAGACATCATCAACATACCGTAACAACCCAAAATTTTGGGGTTTAAGTAGTCCAAAATTTGTTCAAAAGCAATATCTTCAAAGTGGTTCCTTTAAATATGTTTGGCTCATTTAAATTGGCTGAGAACACCACCCATAGGTAAACCGGGGGTATACTTTGATTGTAAAAGCTATTCTTTTTAAACTGAAAGGATTCATCTTTTAAAGAAAAAACTCTTTAAATATGTTACTTATTTGGGTGATAATATTGCAAATATTTATATGTACTTATCCAAAACTATTGGGGAAAACTAAAATCGTCTTTTTTTATCATCTTTCCAGTTTATTAAATTTTATATTGATACATTTTAAATTGGGTTCAAAAGTTGTTGAGTTGTGTCCCAAATTTTTTTTTATACAAGGGCTTTTAATAAATTATTATGCAACTTCCTACAATTTTTATTTTTTTAATTTTAAATTAAAACTGTTTTAAAATAGTTTGTTAAAAAACCAACTAGAAGATAACACAAATTGTCTAAATAATAACCATACGAAATTTACGCTGCATTAACATTAATTGTTGATTCGAACTATTTTTACAAAATTTTCAAGAACGCCCAAATTTTTAGGGATATACAAATTTTGTATTTACACACATTAATTGGCTTCAGATCATTTTCGTATGGAAATTTCTATGTAAATTAGGAATATGTCCAGACTACAATGCCTTATTTTTTTTAAAAGTTTAAGTTAAACTTCCTTTTAAATGAATTCTCTGAAAGGTGATTTAGTTGATTATTTTGTTATTTCTTATTTAGTTTATTTTTTAAAGACTTAAATTAAACTTAAAATAGTAAACGTTTATGATTGGGTTAGTAAATTGCAACATCATTTTCTAATCTGAATCCTTACATAACTATATTTGTATTGAAAATTTATACAATTAATTGAAATTTACTTACATACTTTGTAGATTTTCGTTGCCCTAATATTCTACAACATACAAAAACAATTTGTGTCGTAATGGAAACAATACTGTTAATAATTGGTTTAAAGAAAATATTAAAAAGACTCTTAAGAATTATTCTAATCGCAGCTGAATAAAGAGTACTAAGAAAGACAATATGACTGATTCAATTATAAAATTTTATACTCGGGGAATAGTAGATTTTGGTTATGATCTTACTAGAATGATAATGATAAAGACTACAATCCTTACCTTGAGTCATATATTCAATAAAATATTATTAAGAACTCCCTTCTGCTACGAAAAAAAAAAAAAAAAAAAGAAAAAAAAAACATGGAAACTTTCATTGAAGTAACCACATCAACAAAGTTATTCATATGGGGCGTACCGTGGTTTTTTCGAAAACTGAGTTCTTTTAAACCATTTAAACCAATATCCATTAAAGAGATTAATGACGATTAAACTATAATAATCGTCATTGCTGAATGACCACACAAGGGTAATAGCTTATCATAAATTTGATACATGGAAATGGACATTTAATGGTCCGATTATTGTTCTTATAAATATATAAAACATCTTAGTCAATCCATAATTTCAGAGTATTAAGATAATATAAATACTCTTATTAACCTGCTTGTGCCATAAATGAAATTTACTATCAGTACCTTTGCGATTCAGCCTATTATATCATATCGTAAGTGGAATCCGCGATCGTGCTCATTCAATTAACCATAATCCAGTAACGAATTAATGTTAAATACGTAAACAGATTGCAAAAGAAAAAATATATTTACACAACACAAAATATTATAAAAAACGACCAACTTTCAGATAAATACACTACGTAAATACGTTAATGAATATGCTAAATAATCATTTAATTCCATGCAAATATCTACCCCAAGTATTAAAAGTAACTTTTCTTAAACAAAACACAAATGTAATATGTAGTAAAGTTGTTCCCCCCAATAATTTAATTGGAAATCTCTCGAAATTAAATAATTTATCATTGACTAAAATCCTCTTCATCTCTCTTCTTCATAACTTACATAGATGATATATTACTTATGCACTTCTCATGCAATCGGGCTTTCTTAAGTTCACCCAACATTGTGGAAAAGACTCCGTCCTCTTACTGCCCAAGCCTAGGTATTCAATACAGATAAATGCTCCAATGACGACATAATCAACTGCCCAAGTTAATAGACGACCCTAGAACAGAATTTGTCGCTTCTTGGTTGATTGAAAATATCTACTTTTTGGATAATGTTCTTTTAGAATTATCATCTTTGTATTACAAGTTGGTTTACTAAAAGGTGTTTTTCCGTTATATTGATAGCATTTGTTGCTGATTTTGCATTCGGTAGAATGTTTTTCACATGAGAAAAGGAAATAGCAAATTTTTTTTAACTAATTTACTTTATATAAAGGATTTATCTAAAGCTCAATAAGTGTCAAAATTTCAGAATCTAATTTCTGTCCAAAAAATTAATACAATAAAGTGAGGGATACCCAATACAGTGAAGACAGGTTAAACGAACCTCCCCCCGCCTTAAAAGTAATCCTTAACTTGTATTTGCAGTATTATAGTGGACCGTGGTCCCGTGATTCAATATGCCCCACAAAAACACAAAAGACAAAACGGACAACAAACTTGTCTTCACAACGGGTTCTTATTTTAGGAAATATCATTCACTAGTATGGGGGAAACTGGCATGTACGGGTCCGGAGCTCGGCTGTGATCCGAATGGTTTTGCATTGATGTGAAAGTCCTAACAATTGTGCTCGCAGAATCTCTCTCCTTTATATGCGCAGATAACTTCGCCAAACATTGACGAGAAATCTCTCTGCCTACCCAATATAACTATAAATGAGATCATGTCTTTTGTTCACTTAAATTTTGAAGCAGTAAGACCTATCTTATACAAGGTGTATACATAAATATATTTTCGTACTGAAATCTGATCGACATTATCAATAATTTTAAGAAGCAAAATTTTCTTTAAAGTTGAACTGGTAACAAAAATAATAAATTTTGAATTTCTGTTTTATTTCGTTAAAAGTTTTAACACAATAATAATTTTAATCATTAATCCACACAAAGTCATTTTTATCGTAATAAAATTCTATAAATGCTTAATCTGCACAGACTAACTTTAATTATTATGTAAAGTATACTATTCTGGTTATATATATTAACGTGGTGAAATTATTAACTCCTAAAAGTGTGACTTGAGCACTAAAAGGGTAATGGAGAATTCAACATGAACATACATAACATTAATTAAACCAGCTTTTGTTGGTAACGTCAACCACAATTGACAGAGTTATTGACAAGTTTGGAAACAAAAGGTAATGTACAGTAACTGGACGAGACAACTTCATAATGAGAATGAACATCCGTTTCTTTTTACTTTCTCCTTTTCACTTATGCAGTCTAATAAACATGAAATGAACTTATCCTTGCCATTGTCCACGTTGAAGTAAATTTGGTTGAGTCGACTCACGAACACTTATACCGTCACATCTTCGCAGGTGTCGAAATTAAAGCTCTCCTGTTGACCATATATATTGCATTAACATCTCCTTTGATTTTATAACTCGTTACTATAACCAACATATGAAACCGTGATGTTTTGTAAATTCAGGTATTGAGTTTACATTCTAGCATCTCTTTTACATTAATATTTTTTATAATTACGAAAATAACTTATCTGTAAAAATCTTGCAACGAAATCGATTTGAGATTTAGGAAAAATTTAATATTTATAACTTACGCTTAGTTTTAATTAATTTCAAATGAAAGTACTTGTAACCAATTTCTCTAAAAGAAGTAGGAGACATTTTTTTCCTACAATACGATTGGTGAAATATAGTCCTAGTTAATTTATTAAAATAAAGATATATATTTAAACATATGTTCGAGTAAGACAATAGAAAAATTTGACATCTTTATTTCTATACCGGTTTACTTTATATTTTTTTCGTAACCTTCCACTAAATGACAATGCACGATGTTGAAACCCAAGCTCATTACGAAGAAGAATGGGAGTTTGGCCAACAGTCATGTATAAGCTAATTGCATTGTCTCTCAAGAACAATCCAACGTATATATTTCTAACGAGTATTTATCATTGCGGTAGGACGATTGTTTCCTTAATTATATAATTCTAATTTATATTTCCACCAAAAGTTTAAAAAAATATTCCGTTATGTCTTTATGGGAATAGAATTTGCCGTTTTTGTTTCATGTAATTTTTAAGACTTTATGTATGGTTAAGTAAATAATCCTGAGGAAAAAACAACGAAATGTTTCAACCTTCACCAATAGAACTGAACTTAATTAATCTTTTTATAGTAAAAAAGATCCTCTAAGGATTCAAAGAACTGTTACTGCCGAGAGAAACCATTCTTTTGGCCCGTGCCAGATGAAGTATCGTAGTTACACACTTCATCTGTAACTGTAAAATTTGTGATTGGTCCGGCAAAAATTTGTGCGACAAAGTACTAAAGTACTCAACGAAAAGTTACACCACAGTTCCATGCTTCCCATGCCTTCTGCGAAACCTGTTATTCAATATTGTCAGAACTAAAGGGACCAATGTGTAAACATGTTGTGTAACGTACAGCCGAAGACAAACCTTCAAAATGCAAGAAGTGTTGAAGAATATTGGAGGATGCATTGATTTAAAAAAAAATCCTTTAATTCAATTTTATCAAAGTAAAGAAATCACTATCTGGTCATATCAAAAAAATATAAAATAAAACCAGAACCAATGCATCCATATATTTGTATAATGATATAAATTATATTTTTCCCCAAAATTAAAGGTTTATTTAGTGTTTAC
>NW_025789992.1:0-6362 GCF_021130785.1 Homalodisca vitripennis
GTTTAGTTCTTCACGGGGTATGCCACTTATCGAAGCAAGCCAAGGCCACATACATCCCTGGCTCTCCAGGACACTGAGCCACTGATATATACAGTTCAATGTTTTTTTCTTGTCCTTTGCACACTGCCTGCCACCTCTTTCTCAAGAACCTAGTTCCTTGTGTGTCTCTTTCTTTAAGTTTTTCGATAGCACATGTCTGACAGTAAGAGCTTGTCGGGGGCGAAGTGGTGGGTGTTAGCAACATTTGTTTTGTCAGCAATCTTTCAATGACTGCAATTCTGAAGGAATACAAATTTGTTTTTTTTTCTGGGATTTGCTACAAGATACAATTTGAAACTGTTTATCATGACCATTTGTAGGAAAATGAATAAAACATTTTCTTATACCATCGTAGGCTTTTGTGCTCACAAGGAGTAATAGCTCATTAGCTGTGTCATGTCTATCAAACACCATTTCATGTGTAGCATTGTAATACAACATGGGCAATGGCTTTTGTCGTGCGTTTAACCATAACCTTATTATTAGACATTGCCCAATCATTTTCCGAATCTGGGTGAAATATACAATACGTTGCGTTTATCACGCCATTTTCCTTACCATTACAGCCGTCTGCGTAACGCTCTATTTTTCTTCCTTTTTTTCAAGTTTAGGCTCGCTACTACTTCTGCAGGGAGATTGGGGGGTCTTCTATTTGTCAATTAATGTTCCTGTGCAGTAGGTATTATGAAAAAGAGAGCTCAGGAAGCCATTGGAAAACTGCTTATAATAGTATGTCCATATATAAAATGTGGCCAACCCCTAATTTTCCCTCCATAAGGTGAATCACAATCTTTTTCCGGCATGCCCTTTGCCACTCAAGCTCTCCCCCTTTCCCAGGAAATAGACCGTAAATGCTAAACAAAGGCCAATCAGGCTCACATAAAATGTACACTTTGATGCCGTACTTATGACGCTTTCCAGAAATATACTGTCTGAAAAGTAGACGGCCTCACCATAGCACAGGTACCTTCGTTTCTAGGGAAAGTTCACAGGCCAGGGTAATAAACTTGTGTTCATTTTAAATTGAAAATAATTCTATTAGAACCCGGATTTTTGATAGTCTGTCATCAGTTTTTTTGTTTATTGTCTTGAGAAACTGGAGACATATAAAAAATAATAAAAATCTATCTCTGGACATTTGTTCTCTTATGTATTGTATGAAATTGAAAACATTTTATCAGTTTTCCAATAGTCCATTTATCCTATTGAGTCGGACATTTCCCATGTGAAAAACCAAACCTATAAATATTTTTAACTCAAGCCACTGTGAGGTCTGACCACTAGTTTAGTATGGAATTAGGTTGTAAACTGTCTGAAAAAAAGATACTTCCCAAGCATACGCATTTGTTTTTGTCAACTATTGTTTGTAAAAAATCATCATCTAATAAATAAAAATCCCTACCAACCAAAAGGTGTATTATCTTCAGGAAATGGAACTAGTAGTTTTATTTTCCTTTGTAAAAGGAATATCTTTCAAACCTGCAGTTCGGGGTTGACACTGTGGATCGTATACTACATCACCGGGATCAATGTCATTGATGGTGTCGTCCTCCTGGTCAGACGCGGCATATTGTTCGGCTTTCGTCGAGGTTCTGTCATGGCGGATCGGGGTGTCCAAGTTATCCGAAGCTTCTGACTTTTTCACTTGATTAGTCAATATCGTCACACACTGTCTAATCAGCATTCGGTCTATTTCACTACTCTTCGTTCTACTCGTTCCATGATTCACAAAATAACAGAAACTAATACACTAAATATATACACTGTGCATCATCAGTTATCTCAACCAGCCTAAACAAAGGAACAATACGCATGTCAACTACAAGCTAACAGACGAAAACAACTGGGCTCACACAACCTCTGAGGGAACAATGACTATTGAAACATGCTATTGCCGAATGCCTCCGTTCGGAGTCGGACGCACCTGACAGACGATGCCTCCAGGCCTCCGATCGGAGGCCCCCGCAGTGAATGTGTTAAGGTAATCTTATTTTTACCACACAAGTAGTGTTTTTTTTATTAAGAAGGGGCATTACAATGCCACTACATACACAGTCTGACTGTAGGAGTACTGGTAGCAACAGGCTGAGTTAGACAAGATTTGTTTATATTTAAAATTTAGCTCACTAACTGGGTGAAGACTGTTCAACTCAGTTGTTGACAGCTGGTTCACAGCCGTCCCTGTCAAACATTGTAGGCAAGGCATCTGCTAATGCGTTATCTGTAAAAACCTTTAAATTCCACTTTCAAATGATGGATTCAAAAATCTTCTCGGTCCTACTAGGCCAATCTTCTCCCTACCTTGTGTTTGTGGTTGAGCAATAGCAGGATAAAGCTTGTTGATTATCCATGATTAAACTTAAAAGGTTTCAAACATCTATAAAATGGTGCCTATTTTTCTGGTACAAATTAAAATTAGTTCATTTAACACTTTGTTTTTTATAAAATAGTGTACCTTAAACCTCTTTCAGAGACAGCCATTTTTCTAGGTTACTTTGGCAAAAAAGTGCCAAAGTATATGCCCTTAGTGCCTGTATCAAAAGAAGAGCCAGGCCAAAAACAACTTTAATTTTTTACAGCCGCCCACAACATTAACTCTTCGTGAATTTTAATGAACTAAATACACTTGATTTAAAAAAAAAATTAAGGAAAACTATGACTATTAAACTAAATTATCAACCTATTTTAGTTTTGCATACATACATTAAAAAGCTCGTATATATTAGTCATAAACTTATGTTGACCATTATTTTCTTTTTTTTCATTTATGGACTCCAATAAACAATGCACAAGTTAAAAAATTTCCTGTACAACAGTAGATGGTGTTCTCAACCGCAGTGGCACAGGTTGTAGCTTCTACAAGTTTGTAGAATAGGGGACAGAGTGGCTCTCCTTGCTGGCATCCCTTCCTGTCGGTGAGGCATAAAATACGACTTGTTCATACATAACATGTAATTTTCCTCAGTTAAGCCAAATAAAGTCTGTTATTATTTCTAATACTGTGATCTTTTAAGAATATTACTTGTGGACCCCTGGTAAGAAAATTACTTCTGAAAATAGTGGTTCCGGATAAACCCAAATACTGACATCTAGAATAAACTAACAACAGTCTATGGACAGTGTTTTCACTTATTGTTTTCTCTTCATTTATTTAAAAGAATTCAATTAAACCCTACTTGGTAAATGAAAGTACATAACCACATAATAACAAAGACAACCAACAGACAAAAGTTGACTGGGTCATAATGCCTCCAAGCAATATAGAGCTGAGATTCAATGCTGCTTGTATTAGTGTTTATGTGATCAATATTTAGTTGGAAAAACAATATATAAAGTGTTTTTTCAGAAAGATTATTTTATAGTGATTACAAAAACAAACATTATACCTTATTTAGATTTTCTGCAATTAATATTATAGACATCTGGTTAAACGGATGTTGGCTCTTCTTCCACATTTTTCAGGTGTCCTTAAAAACGGACGTTGACATTGAGAGGGTTAACTTTCAGGGGTAAGCATCAGAGAACTTTCTAGAGTAATAGGCTATCAGTATTAATTCTTTTTGGTGATTTTTTTGCAATAAACAACCAACTGTGGCCATTCCGCTAGCGTCCTGTCATTAACATGAATTGCTTTGAGAAATCGGCCAACTGAAGTACAGGAGGATTCGTTATGGTTTCTTTTAAATTTAAAAAACAAATTTTTACATTCACTAGTCCAAACAAATTTAGCGTTTTTCCTTTGTAACCGTTTTAAGAGGCTAAATAGCTCAGCAAAATTTTTTATGAATTAAAAAAAATATTTTTATACCCAAAAATTAAAAAACTTATTTGGCATTTTTAAGCAAAATAAATTCTTGTATACTCTTCCACTTGGGATGATAACATTGTTATTTCTAATTAAATTCCTCAAAACAAAACTTGGCTTTTCCTAAGTTTGCCATTAGACCATGTTTACTTAATCTTAATCACATCTCACATGAAACTAAATGTAGCTTTAGGTCTTAGTATACACTAAAATGTTATCACAAAAATTTATCACATATTTAAATTTAATGCTATCTAGGACTGTCCAGATAGGTGGATCTACTACTACCAACATGTAAACCAAAATTGACTGGTTTGAATTTATACTTGCCAAATATTATACTAAATGAGGTAAGGTGATAATGGGTATTGCAAAAAGCTTTTTCTTAAATCTATCACTGAAAAATTTCCAAATTTAGAAATTGAAGTAGATTTTCACAAAATAGCATTTTTCTTTTTTCAGTGTATGATTATTTAAAAATTTAGTATTTTTAAACTCCTGCAACTGGTGAGGGATATTGGTGAGTGGTTTGTATGTTGTGTGCAATAACTCTCCCCTACTAACTAGTTTTTTGGCTTTGACATGGTGGCCAACCAATTTCTTATTGAAAAGTCTATATATATATTTTTTTTTTTTTCTTGCAATTTTGGATACAAACAATATTTTGAAATGTTTCTATTCTTGACAATTTCCTTTTTAAACTGACTTCTTCAAGAAGCTATTAGTCTACAGAAGTTTAAAAATGACATGTTTAAGAACAGTTGAGATAGATACTAAATTCATGAGCACAGTTAAAATGAGCATTCTAATAATTATAATCCTTTATCTAATTATAGAGAATTATGAGGACTATCTAGAAAGTAGATTACGTTTTGATATAAACAAAAAAGAAAGAACAGTAAAAAAATGTTTATTACATATATACATTTGAAAGTAACACTAAAATATTATTTTTCAACATAGTTACCATACAAATTTAGGCACTTATCATAGCGGTGAACTAGTTTTGAAATTCCAGTGTTGTTAAAAATTCTGCCACCTGGTCTTCAACCAGGTAGTTACACCCTCCTGCAAGTTCCATGTCGTCATCAAAGCAATGCATCACAAGCCAGGTCTTCATTGCTGGAAACAGGTGGTGGTCGCTGTGTGCAAAATCCGGACTGTAAGGTCGATGAGGGAACACCTCATACATAAAACCATTTCAGAACTTGTAGAGGTCCATAGATTTGCCATGTGCGGTTGGTCCCCATCTTTCTTTCTTGGCACAAAATTTATGGATAAACCTTAACTTCTGGCATCCACAATTTCATGTAACAAATACCTCGTTAGAAATGTTGAGGAAAATAATTAAGTTAGAGTTCTGTTATTGTGAATTGGTGTGTCCTTTCGTTAATCATCTCAATTGACTTTAGAGAACAATTTCATCTGTCACAATGCTTTGGCCGTACCAACTTGCAAATCGTTCATACATGTACATAGTTTCGGGCCATTTTTTACAACCTAAATACATCACTGATGCACTCCACCTTCGAGTAAGTCACATCGTTCCCAGTAAAAATTTCATGAAGTTGGGTCACAAATCTCAATTGTTTTTTACTGTGCTTAGCCAACAAAAAACGCGTATTTACCGACTTGCAAACTTCATAATTTTTCAATTCGCGTCACAATACCTTTTTTAAACGAGTTATGCATCATAGAGCAGAGTTTTTATATGGTTTTCAAGGTAATGTTAAAACATTATTTGTATTTATATGGTTTTTTAAAATTTATCATAAGATTTTGATATTATGGATGTACAAAAATCTATAGAAGCATGTCATATTCGTATATTTTGTAAAACGAATATGTATTAAAAAAGTAATTTTTTTTTTAATTGAAAAAAAGCAACTGGGCAACAACTTTGAGTTGAACTGTGGTTAGCAATTCTGGAGCTGCCTTCGACTATATGGCCAGCAAGCTAACCAAAACATTGCTTATGATTGACCATAGCCATCTTTCTTGCTGGTATAGTATCACACAAACTGTAGTAGTGTTATGAGTGTAAGCTGTTTAGTTAACATTTTAATAGCATTTTAGTGTAGTCCTCAAGACTACACTTGTCAATCACTGGTATTCCTCTAAGATAAAAATTAGTTTATTCTCAATGAAAATATCTTAATCACAAATACACACATTAAGAGTACATAATATTTTAAGTATTCAAATTATAAGAATTTATTATAACTTTATTGGGACTACAACTGAGTAAAGTAATGAGAAAAACAACTGTTCAGCTCAAATTATTTGTCAATCCATTATGAAACCATAAAAATAACAAAGACAATCATTTTATAAAAAACTTTTCCTTGAAAAATTCACTATTAATAGAATTTATTGTAACTGTTGTTGGACTACAATTGAGCAAGTATGGAGAAAAACAACTGTTCAGCTCAAATTATTTGGTCAATCCATGTGTATGAAACCAGCGACAATAACAAAGACAATCAGTTTATATATAAATTTCCTTGAAAAATTCACT
>NW_025789993.1:0-4561 GCF_021130785.1 Homalodisca vitripennis
TCCATTGAATCATGAGTCGAATAAGTCCTCCTATAATCCAAATTATAAATATGTTTTATTAAATAATCACAGAAGTATGATTGAAATGCTGCGTGACAGAATACTAATCAATATTTTAAAAACCCTTGCATCGTGGTCAACCAAGTGGTTATATGACAGTTATACAGCAGTACCCATTCCCAGAATGTCCGTCACAACATGTGATCATCAGATGAACTTACTCATACATGACATTATGTTTGGCTTTGATGCAAACCGCCGCGCTGCGCCGCGACCTCGTTACGTCGTTTGGGCCTGTCTGACTAGTGGGGCGCCGCACAGTCCCAGGTAAATAACTCTCCGCCTATCATTATAACTGTTTTTCGGTATATATGTTATATGATTTAAATTTTGGGAAAAATAACTGCATATTGTATTAATTTTGCCGTGTTTTGTAAGATTCAATAAGTACATTTGCATTAGTGATGCAATATGATAACGCTTTCTATCTTCAATTTATTTATATAACCCTTTTACCTACGCCAAACATCAAATAAAACGGATACGTTGCTTTGCATATAAACGGTTTTTCGTAATTTTCAAAGTCTAAAAAGCTGTTCTTATATTCTACTAGATAAAAAAAAACCGCTTACCTTTTGTACGCGAATAATAGCCACAGTGTTTCATGGCATTTATTTTGACATCTTGTTTTCTGGTTATAAGTAAATAGTGTGTAATAGATTTAACCAAATTATTTTGTTTTATATTTTGTAAATTCAATATTTATAAGGGTTGAAATTTATTTACGAAATATGACTTCACCTTATGTGTTGAGAAAAAAAAAATCTAATGTGTAACAATTAGTTTTTATTTATGTTATAGGAATATTTAGACCGTATACACGAGCATTAGGGACGACGACAAATTATGACACAAATATATTGGTAGATGGTGTGAATAAATGTAAACACTTTTTAATTAGTAAAGAGTTATATTTTCGAATTAATTCCGAATTATATTCCGGAATCTAATCAAAATAATCTATGTACACTGGAAATGTGTTTGCGTGGGAGATGTTATCAGCCTGTCTATCTGTTCAAGGACATCCTAATTATATTATCTGTAATAAAATAAATATTGCAAACGTTCTCGGCGAACCCTGTTAAGTGACAACGTAGTATAAAATATTTATATTTTAAATATTTTTTACCATTAAAAAAAAATTATTTTCCTGGCCACACCATACGTTGAATACCCTAAAGCAAGCGAGAGTCCAGTTTGAGTGTATTTCTCGAATCGACAAAGTGCGGCTGTGGTACCAAAGTTTGCATTGAAACGCTCAAGGCATTAAATTACATGTTAATCATGCTGACGAGTTAGTAAAGTTTTGAGGCCGGACACTGAACAAAAGTACGTTTGTGACGACGCTTAATCGCAAGTACCAACACAGTTTAGCGCGAGCATTCACGTTTACTTTTCCTCCGTTTCAGACATAACGCGGCATTTATAATGACATTTGACTTCAACAAGGTCCTCAAAGTTACATTTATTAAACGGATTTTACACGTCAAAATAACATAATTTTTAATTAAAATTATATTATTAAGCAAAATAGACCAAAAAAATTGCAATTTTTAATTGGTGGAAAAGGAATCTTACAATCGTATAATTGTCTGTGATATTTAAATGCAATTTTTGGTAACTATTCCTAAATTTGGCAAACTTATTGTTTATGTTCCAACAATTTAAATAACAGTGTTTTATTTCTTTAAACATTACTTTAAATAAACAAAGCATTAAAGGTACGATTAACTTATTTCAATATTTTTATTTCTAAGAGCTATAATATCATTAAAATAATTTAAAGTTTTTAAACATTAATACAATTAATAATATATTATAATATCGGCACATTATACAGAACAAAAATTTTTTAAATTTTAAATTTCCGAGTTGTTTTTATAATATTGGTTAGACATAATAATATAATATCTGTACCTCTACTATTTTTTTTAATGAATGCTGTATATAACTAATTCTTTAAACCGCTTTTCCACCTGATAAAGAGACTTCGATGAAATTACTTCATTTTAATCATTGATCCTAAGTTTGGTGAACATTGACTATAAAGGTTTTTAAATATTAAATCTAAAACCGATACATTCTAATTTGGTAATGAAAAACAGATAAAGAGTTGCCGTCCAAAAGCAATATTCACTCTTTAATCCGTTTAAATCACAGATACACCACGAGTCATAAGTTCTCTCGAGTGTAATAGAGAGCATGACGACAAGCGAACGACGATTTCTGTATCCCTTTTAGTTCATAAAAGGGATTGGGAAGAACTGTGGAATGATTTCCGTGATATAAACTACATAATATGCATAACATTTGAAATTTTGCCAAACCTTTAAACTGCAATTCCGACCTAAAGGATGTACAATTGTGTATAACAAAACTATAACTTGGTAAAATTCATTTGTAAAAAAAAAGTAAATTTACATATTAAATGTGTTTTCCCTCAATTTGTTTGTCTATATTTAGGAGAGCTACTACGGGTTTTTATTTTACGATCAGATGACAAGCAATCATTTTGCTGGTATACTTGGCCAGTAATTCAGATATATCGACAACAGACTTAAACCCCGGGAATATAATTTATTTGTTAACTAAATCCAATTTACAATGTTCAAATACAATTTTCGGCTATGGGATGATTAATATGAAAGGCCGTCAGAATAAATTAAATGGAGAGATTTGAGCTTAACTAACGTTTTAAATAGATGTGACGTTCTTCGAATGTTACGTTTATAGAGGCGGAAAGGAGTTATATTGTTACATTGAAAGTGCGTGATTTCTAATAATACTTTTTTAAATAGGCCTAAGTAACATTTTCCATTCGTTCAGGTTGAAAATAAATAAAAAAGACTGATCTATCTCACTTTGATGAAGTACACTTAAACTCTAAAGTGTGTTTGGGTTTTTTAGTTAAGCTGCATATAAATTAGTAAAAATAACTTGTAACTTTTAGGCACTGCCAATAAATACAGGGTGTATATTATGTCTGAAAACACCCAAATAAATCCTTTAATAAATTTAAAAATATAAATTTTTGAAACCTCATACAAATCGGATAGAGAAATTTGGGCATTCTACTTTTTGGAACAATGTTTTGTTATGTCACAAACCCAACGGGGGACGTCCATCCGAGGGTATCGTGAATAAGCTTAATGGAAGCCTATACCTTGTGATAATTTAACATATTTAAAAGGTAATAGCTTACTGAAATTGAATGCCACAAACCTCATCTCAAAGGGAAATTATTCTATCATAAAATAGAAGCAATTTTTAGTATTGAAAATTTACTGATGTTCAACAATTAATTTTAACATGGGTTCTTGCCAACAAAATGTGTTACACAATTTTTTTAGCATTTTTTTTAAATTTTTCAATTTAAAATTTAAAATAAACAATTTTATTTTTAAGCTGGTATTTCATTAGTAAAAATTTACCAGTTTTTATTACAATAATAAAACTTATGAGTCACTTTCTTCTGATCTACTTACTTATGAATCTGTACTTGGTGTTTTTTCCAGTCAGCAGGAAGGTTTTTAAAAGAGACAAAAGGTCACTAGCCTATGAGAAACAATTTTGTGTTATTAATCATCTGGTCTACAGGTTTCAGTTTGTTTAGCATGGAGCTTTCACTAGACAGGTCTAAGCTTGGGAATTACAAATGGACAAAGGTCATATCCTTTTTCCTGTCGATTTTAATCAGTGTCTCTGAAGCATTTGCTGTCAACAAGTTATCTAATTACAGTAGTTCAGTTTTTATTTTGGCATTTTAATGGAATTGTCTGAAAAGAGAACGAATTTACTCTGTTGATGATGCGAGGATATGGCGATCCGTCAAAGATCTTATTCGGAAGTTTGTAATTTGAGTTTTAATGACACTTTCCCAGAAAGGAACCCATAAGTGTTTCAACAATAACAAAAACTATTGAGCGTTTTGAAATCGGACAAGAGGGAGTGTACGTAATCGGCCCAAATCGGGTAGGATACAATCTGCAACAGATGAAGAACATCACGAGATTGTTTTTTGCAAACATTTATTGAAGACCCACAGTACATCGCTCAGAACAGCTGCACAGCAACATGATATGCACCCAATGTCTGTGGAGTAAGATTTTTGAACAATTAATAAATACAAACCATTTAAAGTCCATTTAGTCCAAACAGTTACAGTGAAAGGATGATTACGACAGAAAGAGTTGAGTATTTGTGAACCATGTGATGCAGCAAATGTGATTGACCCAATAGATATTTTCTGACCAACATAAGAATTTTTCGATGAGTGCAGACTTTTTTCCTAAATAGGCAATGTTAACAGGCACAATTGCCGTTACTGGGCGTACCGTGAAAACCCACATTGTATTACTGATTTCCCATTTACAGCAACCACAAAAACTGGGGAACGCGTATGGTTGGAATTTTAGGTAACAAAAAAATTGTTGGACCCTTTTTTCATCAATGGAAATTTAAATGCCGAACTTTTAACTACAATATGCTTTCCAAAAAAGAA
>NW_025789994.1:0-6429 GCF_021130785.1 Homalodisca vitripennis
GTCTGATCAAACACAATTAAAATATCTCTTACCCTTCAATTTCAACTTAAGAAAAATTTTCTCGGGATGAGCTAATGAGGTGAGATGCCTAGCTCCTAGTAATATCGAAGGTTTTATCTCTCAACAAACACTTTATGATTGGCCCACCATGCTTTGCAAACAGTTATAGTAAACTTTTATTTTTTAAATTTATGTATTATTTATAACTATTTTAAAATTTATGTTGCCCCTCAAAACCAAAACTTTACAAACTTGTAATAACTTTTATCTAAGAAATGTTAAACTTAAATGGTATACTGATCACTTAAAAGTTCTAAAGTGTGATATCTGTGGTATATTATACAGGGTGATTCATGAAGTTCTCCCCCAACTTCTACAGCACATTGTACTAGAAAAAAATAATGAAAAATGTTATATACACTAGGTCCGAAACGCTTCGTTAGCGAGTTACAGCTAGCGAAAGATTTCGCCTGAATTCCTGGGTAAAGAGTAAAATAAAGCCATACTGAACTTTTGGAAAGGTTAATTAAGTAAGAAATATCGTGGATTCTTATGTATTTTTACCTGAAAAAGCTAATAAAATAGGTTTCAGAACTGTACCTGTATATTTTTTTGAGGGATTCAGGGTTTAAATGCAAAAAAATGGAGCACGAAACAATGTTTTTTTAAGTTTGATGTACAATAAATTTTGTTTAAATTTGTAATAAATACATAAAATCAACAAACATTAATTGTAGAGAATTTAATTCTGAGAAAATTGATATAATCAAAGTCTAAAATAAAACAGAAATAAGTACCAAAAAATCGATTTTATTCAGTATAATACATTATAGTTTTAAGCAAAATTAATCAGGTTGGGCCAAACCCGTACCCCCTTTTTTTATAATAGATGTTCGAAAATGAGGCCATCATTATCAATACATTTTGCAGCACGTTTGTGTATTGCTTTTGTTGCGTTTCTTAATTTTTCAGGATTTCCCCTGTATTGCACAGCCGAATCCATAATACGGGCAATTAATTTCATCACGAGAATTCACTTTTGTCTTGTATACAATGTCTTTCATCCATCCCCAGATGCAATAATCCAAGGAGATAGATCTGGTGATCTTGGGGGCCCAAAGGGGTGAGGCCCTCCACGACCAATCCAGTGTCCAGGGAAATTGATGATTTAAGTAAGCAGAAACGGCACGTGAAAAGTGGGGAAGGTGCTCCGTCATGCTGGAAGTACACATTTTGTCTGAGATGTAAAGGAAACATTCTCCTGTACAGGCTGCGGCAACTCTTCTTGAAGGAAAATGCATATAGGAACTCAGCATTTAGCGCGTCCAGGTAATATGAAAGGTCCAATCAGCCGATTGTGCAAAAGGCCACACCAGACATTGACGCTAAATCGGGTTGTTGAAAGTTCTGTTCCACTACCTCATGTGGATTTTCTTCTGCCCATGAGTGGTCATTGTGCAAGTTATTGGACACCATCCCCGAGTGAATTGTGCCTCATCCGTAAACAAAATACGCCTTGTAGAGTTGATGATTAATATTCAAAAAAGTAGCACAACTCCAAGCGAAGCGGACCATCCCCTAACTGTAGATGTTGAACCTTGTTTGTTTATGAAACGTATATAATTTGAGTTTCGATTAAGTGACCTCCCACAGCACCGTTGACTGCGAAACTCCTATCCGCCTAGAAATACGTCGTGTACTTACACCTGGACTGCGATGAACAGCATTAATAACAATAACATCATCAAGTTGGACAGCTCGTTCAAAATTGGTTCTAGTACTTGGTAGTGATCCTGTTACCCGGAAGAGTACGAAAAGTTCCTGAAATTGTTTGGGTATCAGGAATCCTCCTATTAGGGTAACGTTAGTTCTAAATCTTCTACAGCAGCTCTAGCATTACCATTACAGTAACCCAAAATAACAACCATATCAGCGTATTCCTCTGATGTAAATACGTAAGAGCATTATTTCGCTGAATAAACCATCGACATAAAACTCACAGAAAAATTGCATTTAATAACCACGATTCACAGAACCCGATCTCCTGCTGTAGCTCTGCAAAACCACCACTAATACCGCAGTTCTAACGTCAACAGTACAGAATACCATTGTTGATGCAGCTGTATAATCGTGCGTTACCAACTTAGAAAATAATAAAACAAAAAACTGCATTTCGATGATTCGTAATCAAGAATGGTGAAAATGTTTGCTTCATTTATTTTCGAACATTTGATGTAAAAATTTTATTTAAAAAAAAATACAACGTAATAAAACAATGAAATTTTTTATTTACAAACAAATGTATTTAAACAGTTAATCTTATGTTTTCTCAATTAATCTCATCAATAACAGGAACCAACATTTGTTTTTTGTTTTTATTTAACTAAATACTGTACGGTATTTCTTTACAGCTAGTAATGTATTTATACTGAATAAAATCGATTTTTGGTACTTATTTCTGTTTTTATATTAGTCTTTGATTATATCAATTTTCTCAGAATTAAATTCTCTACAATTAATGTTTTGTTGATTTTATGTATTTATTACCAATTTAAACAAAGTTTATATGTACATCAAACTTAAAAAAACATTGTTTCGTGCCCCATTTTTTCATTTAACCCCTGAATCCCTCAAAAACTAACTACAGGTCCAGTTCTGAAACCTAATTTATTAGCTTTATCAGGTAAAAATACATAAGAATCCACGATATTTCTTACTTAATTAACCTTTCCAAAAGTTCAGTATGGCTTTATTTTACTCTTTACCCCGGATTCAGGCGAAATCTTTCGCTAGCTGTAACTCGCTAACGAAGCGTTTTCGGACCCTATGTTTATATAACATTTTTTCATTATTTTTACTAGTACAATGTGCTGTAGAAGTGGGGGAGAACTTCATGAATCACCCTTTTATAGTGAGGACTATATCTGTTCTTACGTGTATGTAATATATTGGCAATGGATATCGTATGAATAAATTTCCCATTGGCCAAGGGATGACGCTCCCCCCTCCTTGTCCTACCACCACCTCTAAAACCTCTCCATGAACCGTAACCTCGATACTCCGGTCCAGTGTGTTATTCCCACGGCAGTTATTATATACTATAAAGTAGTTTCATTTACCCAGTTCCCGTTGAGTAGTACAAGATAGTACAAAGTGGCGACGAGACAATCGGAGTGTTTAGTGGTCAGTTCGGCAAGTTATTGTTACAATTGCGATCTGCACCGTGTAAGCGTCGGTCGGGTTGCGACCGCATGCATTCAATGGCGTCAGTAAACAAAGTGAGTGTTTCAGCCTAGGAGGAAGGGAAGTGAATGTACGAATTCGATATTAGTTCGTTATTCGTGACATTACACCAAGAAAAATGACGGGAATTATTGGTAGCGTGGGTGAGTTCGACTCCAATGAAGAAACGTGGGGACTCGTACATAGAGAGGTTTGAACTATTTTTAAGTTGTAATGATATCGATCATTCTAAGAAAATGAAAACCAAATTGTTAATTCAGATAAAATAACTTGTAAACTTAAAAACATAATTCTTAATAAAAGATAAAGAAAAAATGATAACAATGTACAAGAGAAAATAAAGTGGACAATAACACATTCATCCATTCTAAACACACTGTCTGACTTCACACACATCGCAAGCCCCATGCCCGTCACCCCCACAGTCCCCCTGGTAAGCATGTCCCTGACCCCCATCCCAAAGCATCCCACAACCCTCAAGGCTATCATACCTTGACGTACCTGTCGATTGTCTTCGGTTTCCCTGGGGTTTCCCCCTTCTTGAAAAGAAGAAGAGAGATAGCTGATCTCGTACTGCTGCACAAGATAATTAATGGACTCATTGACTCCCCGGATCTCTGTCTGTAATTGATTTTCGAATTCCGAATATTACGAGGTCCCAAAAACATCTTCTGTAGGCGTGCTGTGTCTTCTTTTTTACGCCCACCACAGCTGTATTCCAAGAATGACGAGGAAAGGAAACCCTAGTGAATGGTGGTTTTGAGTTCTTTGGGTCCTCAAGCAAATCCTTTCGGAGATTCTCCATGACTTTTTTTAAATGTGTATTGTAGATCTATACAAATTGAGCCGTTATTAAATATTTTGATTTATATCCTGTGCTATGAACTTTGGTTGTTGTTTAATGTTGTTTCTTATTATTTATAAATAAATTATTTTGTTATTGATTTGGATGGTGGTAAATGTATTATTTATTAGATGTTATTTATTAATGATTATTTATTAGGTGGTATTTTTAGTTATTTATTAATAGTGGTAAATTAAGCTTCAGCTGTTATTTAATATTTTTCTTTATTATTTATAATTAATCGATTTTTATACTTATTTTGATGTTGGTGTTAATGTTTTATATGTATATTATGTTAAACTTTGGATATTTGATAACATCGTTTTCTATTATCAACATATTGAGTGTTGGCGATTTTTTATTTGGATGGTGGTAAATGTATTATTTATTAGATGTTGTCTGTTAATAAATTATTTATTAGGTGGTATTTTTAGTTATTTTATTAATAGGTGGAAAATTTAAAACCCTCAGCTTTTTATTTAATATTCTTCATATTATTTATAATTAATCGATTTTGATTTTTATTTTGATGTAGGCGTTTAATTTGTATGTATATTATGTTAAACTTTGAATATTTGATAACATTGTTTTCTATTATCTACAATTAAGTGTTGGCGATATTTATTTGGATTTGTTAATTTCTGGCATGCCATCTATTACTTGATATGTACGAAATGGTTTACCTTTGGGACTCAATAATGAAATGAAATGAAATATCTTGAAGTATGATTTCAATGATGTGAGATTCTATTAAAGTTTGTTTTTGTCAGTTGGGTGTCTAGGAATTTTTTTTTAAACACGTTCCAAACACCCCTTCTCTGCCATTTTTGTTTTTTAAATTTTTAGGGAATAATAATTTAACTACTTTCTTTTTTTTATAAATTGAACGGGTATGATTTTAAGAACACTGTACAAACAGTTAAAAATATCATCTGGACTATCAATGTCTTTAATACAACACAAGCAATATTGATTCTTCCAATGCAACCTCTCGTTCTTTGTTTAAAATTTGTCTTTGATGTTGTTCTTAAGGGAAAGGGTAGTTGATATGATGCTTAAATAGCCAAAACACTATTTTTAAAATATAAAGATTCCGTAGAAATCAGGTATCACAATTCATAAGACTTATCGCTAATCACCCTCTCTAATTTTCCATCTACTCAAAGAATCAGAAGCTGTTTTTCCCAAATTCACTACCAGGAAATCTAATGTTTGGAACAACAATCTCGGGCTTAGGTCTGACGTAATTGTTTTTTTTCCTCATTTGCGTTCTCTAACAATCTATCCATTTTGGCTTGTTTAATTTAATATTTGTTTTTGTTTAGGAAATTTATTAATTCGTTTCTCAATTTTACTTATGACCGGGGTTAATTTTCCCAGCATTTTATTTTAACAGCATTCAACATTTTATTTTAAATTTCCAGCTGGTTTTCAACAGAACGGACATGAAGCTGCAGTGTATGTAAGTAAGGCTGCCTGAATAGAAAATAGGCCGAGCCCAAGATGGCAGTATTTAACATTTTGCACCGACTGACAGTTGATGCATTCCTAATTCTCCAGTGATTTAGACTTTACTTACGTATGAGTCACGAGCTCCTCCCGTTTGTGTTCAATGGGGTGATCGTGACAGGCGGAGAGAAAAAGTGGGGATGGAGGGGCCCCTCCTGCCCAAATAGAGATAGCCCGCGTATTAGAATAGTGGAATAAGCAGTCCGCGCGTTCTCGCTCTGTATCCTCTGAATTTAATAGAGCCTGGTGGTGTAATATGTAATATGTATGTATATGTATAAATGTAATAATATATAAATATATATTACATTTTCAAAGTGGATGCTGCAGGATGCAGCGAATTAAATTTATTTATTGAAACCCGGGTTTTACAACGTAATTAAGGAGGGGAAATTATCTTGTTACATACCAAATAAACCCTACAACGGGGGGGATGAAAATACCAAAAAAGAGTAAGGAAGTCTTAAAGTAACAAAGTAACTTCGTTACATTCAGGGCGTAGTACAAAACATTCGAGGGTGGATTAAAAATCCCGGAGGGGGTTTTAAAAAAAGCCCCACTTGCAAGTATTAAAGAAATTTTTCTTCGGGTTCCAAACCAAAATCAACAAAAATTTTTGGTTTTTTAAAGATCTTTCGTATTAAAATGTAAACCCAAAAAAATTGTTTGTAACATTTTTTGGTTTTATTTCATTTTTAAACTGTTAATAAATAAAAATAATTTGTAGGTTCTTACTATTATTAGAAATTATTCGATAATTTCCAGTCTATAGATCAGATCAGATTATAAACGCGTACGCCGACGCACAAAATGACACTTTTCGGCTTGGTCGA